>NC_135551.1:9659378-9749378 GCF_964340395.1 Glandiceps talaboti
ATGGTACGGATGCAGTAACACGAGGTAAAATATATTTGTCCAAACGAACCATTCAGCTTACCATGATAGGCACACACACACTGAAGCTGATGTAGTGACATGGGGTAGATTACACAGTGATGTTATTGTTCTTTAGAGATGTACACTCACTCGGCAAAAAGAAATTTCTCCACAAATGTTCACTGCAAGACCACGGAAATCTTGTGAAACACCAACCTGATTAAAATCTGATGTAGTGTACATGGCGCGAATTATTTTTGCCTGTTACGTTTACTCAATCTCGTACTTACGAAGAGACAGCCGGAATCCTATTCGAACGGATGCATATGATCTGTACGTCAGTTCGTGGATCACCTTTGATTGTTGCAATGTTATCCTTCAAAGACAAGAATGACTTCGCCCCAAGGATGGGAGCTATTCGAAGTAAATCAAATTTAGAAGCGAGAAATCCTCCAACATAATGCTTCCGCGAAAGCAAGGCTGAATTGTGACAAACTTATTGTCACTTCAGAAGTTGGTAAGAAAGTATATATCTATGATGAAGAAGGTCATACCTGTAAGGAACTGAAGGACCAACGTCATCGACCAAGCTATAAAGTCTTTAAACTAAACAAAGGCTACATTATGTTGTAAGGATTAGAAGAAAAAAGAAGAATAAATTCAATGTACTGGGCTTTTAATTTGCCGACTTGGATTCTGCAATGCATGGTTGAACCAGGGTGTATGCTCCACTAGTCAGTTTTTGTCTGAATTCACCCAAAGGTTAAAAAAAAACTGTGCTAGTCAGATCTGGCACGAAGATATCGAATCATCTCCTAGGCTTCGTACCTACCTACCTACTTTCAAATCAATGCTTGAACCAGAGAGATATCTAAGTTGTGTTTAAAATGTGTAAATTTACAATAACACTGTCAAGATTTCGCCTCCTTTGCAAATCGAAAGGGGACGACATGAAAACATTCCAACATTCCATTTGCTGACCAAAGATTTGTAAATACTGTATTACACATGATTTGTACTGTATTGAGAACGAGTATCATTTATTAGCAATTTGTCCGCTTTACAAGGACCTTCGTAATGAATTGTTACCAAGGTGGTTTTGTTTAAACCCTTCCTAAGATAAGTTCATTTCACTTTTGAATTCAGATAATATAACTTAGCTAAATAATTTAGCTTTGTTTATTTATTTTGCGATGAAAAATAGAGAGAAATTTTCCTCTATGAACTGAAACGTTTGTGTTATTGTTTGCTCTTTCGGCATGTGGCCTTATCGTTCTGAATTAACTGATTCCAACCGTCTGACAATATACCACTCACGTTCGAAATTGAAAGAAAGAGAACCACCAAACAATAGCGATAAGATCATTATCTGTGGTCTATGACTATGCTCATACTCTATTCGAACCGAGCCCTTCTGAAGCACTCTAAGCATATGTTTATGTGCATCATGCATTCTCATGCGTTGAGAGAATTCACTCAGCGCTCTTCTGTGGCACAGGAAAACCTATGGTATTATATCAGATGTATGGGAAGGATGATCACAAGTAAAACAAACGACAGTAAATATAAACTACATCGGATTTTAATCAGATTGGGGAAACACGACCCTACCATCAGTAAAATGAACGCAACAATTATTAAATGTCTAATATCAGTATATTGCAGCATAGTTGTG
The DNA here is from genome assembly GCF_964340395.1 of Glandiceps talaboti. Lineage (NCBI taxonomy): Eukaryota > Metazoa > Hemichordata > Enteropneusta > Spengelidae > Glandiceps > Glandiceps talaboti. The sequence continues at coordinate 9,661,054 of NC_135551.1, forward strand.
GTTTACATCCATACTAGTTAGCCGAAAGCACAGCTTCAGTTGTCATATGACTTAGTGCTATATTCCAGTGTGTTGTTTGATGTGGTATAATGCGGTTTCATGTGATGTTTCCATCTTACAATATAGCATTGCGAGGTATTTAATTTAATCAGCAATCTCCAACATGCGCAGACTTAAACCATTATCACTCATGGCAAAGACTTTCAAATGTCTCAGTATAAGTGGTATAATAAGGACATAAATGTATTAGGAATACCAGGTATGGGATAAGTAGCAATGGATTCATTCAACCTAGAAATTACTTATATTATAATAAATAATTATGGGGAATTATATATGATCTTCAAGCAATATCTATTGGATCAGTATAACTGGTCAACTGTATATTGGTAATTTTAATTGTGTGTACATAATAGGTATGTGTTTGGAGTCTTATGAGTACCCTGCTGTGACATTCTCTATATATTAAAATAGGAGGGGACGGGCCTGGACTAGTTATAACCTTTTATCTGACACCCCATTTACTCATTCTTATAGTTTATATTTGTTTGTGTAAATAAGCTGATTATATTGCCCCTTTTAAGAAGTATCTATACGTTTACAAGGTCACTCCTTCCCACCCACCCACCCCCCACCCCACCCCACCAAACACGATTCTTACCATGGGTATCATGCTTATCCTTTATTCCTATGTTTGGTTATTTTCTTTAACAATTAGAAAGCCCACATTCACATTTTTATATGACATATCGTACATACCGTTCCTCTAATGAAGAAGATTGGATTCCAAATGTATCAAATGTAGAAGACTGCCTAAACTACTGTTTGGATTGGATATTTAGAGTATGCAAATTTGTCACATTCTCAGTTCACTCAGGTCTTTGTATGCTAGGACACTTTGTACATTGGATGAATCAAGAATTTACAGAAATATACGAGTCAACATTAATGGAGTACCATATTCGACTAACAGAAGGTAACAAGTAGATTTATATGTTATTATATATATATATATATATATATATATATATATATATATATATATATATATATATATATATATATATATATATATATATATATATATATATATATGTGTGTGTGTGTGTGTGAGGAATACGCACCTCACGAAACAGTTCTGTGGGTCAAATAGCATGTAATTTTGTTTCAATTTGCAAAACCTGTATATAATTCGCTCTACTAACCGTATTGAGGACTTTTATGTGGTTTTATCAACACCCAGTAAATTATATATATATATATATATATATATATATATATATATATATATATATATATATATATATATATACCTCTCAAAGTCCAATATGTAATAACCCGCCAACACCTACTTGTCTGCACCCAATAACTCACACAATAACAACCAACACCTCCACACATACAATACCAACCAACCGACACAGACATCAACATCTCCTGGCGAGTGATTTACTCACGAAACAGGCTTGTAGAGACGAAAAACCCGACTTGATTTTCTTCTACCCTCAATATATATATATATATATATATATATATATATATATATATATATATATATATATATATAGTTAAATTTATAACATTCAATGTCAGAGGCATATGTGTTTTAATAACCAAAACAACATTTCCAAGGATGCTGTATGTTTGCATGGATACAGGTCTCATGTTTTAGACAATCTATGTTACAACAGGTAACACCAACTCATACATGCCAAAAACAAGGAAGTTGTTGTCCTAATTTTTTTTAAGTGTTAAGTGTATTTGGAATAGCTTCATTATGTTGTGGAGTCTCTCATTGCAAGCCTCAGAAAAATTGTCAGCAAAGCAAATTCTTTTGGGCGTTTGTTGTTGATTGTAAAAAAAGTGGTATATGATTGTAAATGGAAAACGTCATTCAATCTTTTAATCTAGCTATCATAAATATCAGAACCGCTGAATAAATTGAGCTACATATTGCAAAAAGAAATGAGCACTGATTAAATTTATAGACAAATGGTCTGTTTTGACTGTGTGATATCCGCTTACCTCCTTTTAAAAGTGGACTAATCGCGTATTTTAATAAAATTAAAAAATAATGTTGTGTTCTTATATAGCGCTCTTCCACACTGTGCTCAAAATGCTTTACAATTATTACCCTTGGCTCGAATTAGAACGGCAAAACGGCCCTTTAGTCTTCCTCAACTCCCCGGGGAGCATACAATCCATTGCAGCCATTTAGGATTAAAGCCTTCACATTGCAACCTACATCCTACCATGTCCCCAATTATACAGCTGGGTTGACTGAGGCACAGTCGTGGTTCAAATCTTACCCAAGGACTTTAGCCACTCAGAAACAAAGAGCAGGCATCGACATTGCTAACCATTCACCCATCATGGCTCCATATTTCCATGAGTAACTGGACAGTTGGCCTGTTTTCTCCCATAGTTTTGTAACTTATTGAATGGACTTGCAAAAAAAAATCATGTTTTATGCCAAAGTTGAACTCAGCATAACACACTACCCCAGGTAGGGTGGTGAATATGCAAATAAACTCCATTATTATTGAAATAATTATCATTATATAAAATTATATTATTATGATAGCTTTTCTGTTAGATAAAGGTTACACAGCAGTGATGCATAATAATTCATACATCAGGTTTTCCATTCATGAGTTTGATGTTGGGAGATCAAATTGAAATAGATTTTTAGATAATATAGAAGTGTACAGTGGAAATACCACAATTGATCGTTTCAGATGACGATACTGCAATCTTTTCATAAATATAATGAATTTGATTATTTATTTATACTAACAGATGTTTTAAACTGTCAGGATATCTCCAGAATCTGCTTGAGCAACGTGTTATGTACAAATTATTCATCCGGTATCATTTCAACCAGAGACTACCCCATACCCTATCCACATATGATGCGATGTTCATGGCTTTTACGTGCTGATAGTAATTCATACATCAGATTTTCCATTCATGAGTTTGATGTTGGGAGATCAAATCGAGATTGCCTTTTAGATAATATAGAAGTGTACAGTGGAAATACCATCAATGATCGTTTCAGACGACGATACTGCAATAGAAGTCCTCCACCGGGTGTAATATTATCTGATTTCAATGAAATGCTCGTTCTTTTTACATCTGATCATACCAGTGATTACAGCATGGGATTTCTTGCAAAATACGAATACATACACTATAAAGTGGATAGCTTTTTGGAATATTCAGGTAAGACACCCATGACATGATGTCAGATACAGACTAACAGACCAACAAACAGACAGACAGACAGACATACACACACACACACACAGACAGACAGACAAACAGACAGACAGACAGACAGACACATACATACATACATACATACATACAGACAGACACAGATACATACAGACGCGACAGACAGAGACAAACAGACAAACAGACACACACACACACATACATGCATGCATACATACATACATACATACATACATACATACATACATACACACATACATACATACAGACAGACAGACAGACAGATAGATAGATAGATAGATAGATAGATAGATAGATAGATAGATAGATAGATAGATAGATAGATAGATAGATAGATAGATAGATAGATAGATAGATAGATAGATAGATAGATAGATAGCCAGACCAATATATATAATATGTAAATATGACTTACCTCTTTGCACATTCAATCGATAACAACAACATGCAATTATATATTAATAAATGTTATACTTTTCAGAGCAAAACTGTGCAACAGACTGGGTTTTATATCAAGGTCAATGTTATAAACTCTTTTCTATACCTGCAAGTATAACATGGACTGAGAGTGACAACATCTGCCGTGAAAATAACTCATCACTCACGAGTATTACCTCAGAGAAAGAAGCCAAGTTCATACACACAATTGTTTTGGGTTATCCTAGATCATGGATATATATAGGTATGCAAATTTACAAATTTTTCCAGACTATAGATACAAATGTTTCCAGGCTTTACCTTAAATACAAACGCATATTTAGTTGTAATCAAGTCAGTATTGTCTTGATAGGTTTAACTGATATACAAAGAGAAGGTCAATATATATGGTCAGATGGCGTCCAGTTTATGTATTCTGATTGGAGTGCAACTGGGTAAGGTTAACTATATATATTAAAAAATCAAATGAAGTAACACTTGTGTGAATATTTGAATATGCATCATACATTTTTTTTCAATGCTGAAAGTCTATGCTGTTAAGAAAGTATGTATGTATGTATGTATGTATGTATGTATGTATGTATGTATGTATGTATGTATAACATCGCAATGTAGATATTCTTTAAAAACATTGTAAGTGTGTTTAGTTTTTACACATACCAATAAAGAACTATTTTTTGCCTCATCACTTCAATAAGCATGCAACCTGATGGAAGTATTTACCAAGACTGTGTTGCTCTGTACTTAAATAACTTTCATTCACATAATCACTGGTATGATGTCCTCTGTGATGAAAAACTGTCACATCTTTTCATATGCAAGCAAGGATCAATCTTTGACACAAATAATGGTAAGTAAAATAACAATCAGTAATTTCGACGAATAATCATCTACCAACAAGGTATAACAACAAACTAACACTATAATAAAAAACAACAACATACTTCGTTGTGTGCGTCAGCGTGTTTGCATGTACAAATATACTTCCAAAATTTAATTTCACCAACAACAGTATCCTTGTTAAATTTGTAGCATTCATTTCCGCCACAAATCGAACGGAGAAGAGCTTCCCTATCGGTGAGTACATTGTACTACTGATTCGATATATTAAAAGCAAAGCATGAATGAGCACTATATTATTGTAACCAGTGACACATTACATCAACGGAATGTGTATGGGTTATATCATGATAGAAGGTTTAATTTCAGTCAATTGCAATACTTGTAAATTATTGTTTTTATTTTTTGCTCTTAGTTGTCATTTTAATCTCCATCATAGGTAGTCAGTTATGAACCCTTTATATCATCTTATTACATCAACAATAGTACTATCAAAATAAGTACTCGTGTGAAAATTCCACATTTTATTATATTATTCATGTTGATGCATATATTCTATAACATTATGATAGTCTTCTGACATGTTTCAAACTTCGTCACAATACTTATAAACTCAGTTTGTGCCCCTTTAACAAGGTTTTTAATTGTTTGTACTTAGTTGTCTTGTTTTAATCTCCGTCATAGGTAGATAGTTATGAACTTTCTATATTATAAATATTACATCAACACGATTATGAATCCTGACATTCATTATCTTTTGAAATTGATAGAAAACGGTTATTGTCCTCTGAATATGTATCAATGTACGAGTGGAGAATGTATACATCCAAGTGACCTGTGTGATGATTCTGTTACCTGTTATGGTCACTTATGTGGTGAGAAAATTTCGTGCAATTACCCTTTCCATTAATATAATTAATAAATATTGGACAATTTATATGATATTGATTCTAAATATGTAATATGTTAATATGTTTATAGACGAATATTTAATAAATACTACAGTAATAAAAAAGTAGGCGTTTTCACTTAGTGTGTTTTGGTGCTGTCCATTTAATATTATAACGTATCTATACAAGGAAATATTTCTTATATACATAATTAATATTGATTTAAAGGGTGTTATATACTCCTCTTAATTATTATCATTATTGGCTTGGATCGAGCATACTTATTTCTTCAAAATAGCAACCGAAGTACAAGTGAAGCATTATGAATTCAAATCAAATTCTCCATTTTCAAAAGTGTATGTTTTTTTGTTTTTTTAATATTTCACATTTCATTTGCGTAATCTATTAGAGTAAGCCACTTCCCCATGGGTATCATTCAAAATTATTAAAATGTTATTGGTTTTTTTGTCAAGATAATATAACATCCACTCAATTCCAATGTGATGATAATAGGCATGTGGCGTTTACAAAATATTGTGATTTTTATGAAGATTGTCATGACGGCTCTGACGAGAAACATTGTGGTAAGTTCATTTTAACAGTTTCCTGTCACGGAGAAATACATTGTGTTCACAATGACAGAATTGCGATAAACATATTAACAGACTAGCCTGAGGTATGTACAGATTATTGACTATTAGTGAAGCTGTATTTGAGGCAACAAATAAAAGGCAGCTTGGGGTCTAATTTTCTTCACAAAATGAGTAAGCTGTGATCTCCGATCCATTTGGTACGGAAACAATTCATATTGAGCTTTCATAGTTACAGCATTTTTGATTATACATAAATAGTACCGAAAAACAATTGTAATAACGAAGTTATATCATTTGAAATGGTCCAGTATTTGGGGTGCGCAACGCTGTTAAAATGATAGGAGCGCATCCCCGGGCCAATGTCAATGAACTTGACATTCTTGTTAACCTCATTATACTGATTATTCTTTCACATTATGCCAGATTTTACCATTTACAATGCAACAAGTGAATTTCAATGTTTAAATGGTCAGACTATAAACATTAACAAACAATGCGATTTGAAGTTGGACTGTTTTGACGGATCTGATGAAATTGACTGCACCGATAAAGGTAATGAATTTTACACCCCCCCCCCCACACACACACACACACACACACACACATATATATATATATATATATATATATATATATATATATATATATATATATATATATATATATATATATATATAATGAAACAATAATGAAAGATACTAAAATATGATATTTGAAACATGTGTATATTATATATACAATCCTTTGAGATTATGAATTCATTTCTATTACATTTAATTTTTCATTAATACATTTTAATTTTATGACTAATTCTGTAACAGATATTTGTAATGCTATAAGATGTCCCGATGGTACATGTTTACCACCTTCTCTTCGTTGTGATGGAATCACTGACTGTGTTTATTGTGATTATGGTGTATCCGAGGATGAATCTGGTTGTGGTATGTTACTGAATTCCTTTTTACTGTCACTGTATCTGAAGAAGATCACCCATTGTTTCAAGTAGTTGTAGAGTTTGCCTGTATGATTGGCAATGAAACAATGTGGCAAAAAGATTTACAATATGTAAAGGCTGATATGTTACTGATTCCTATCAAAGATCAACTACAATTTGTTTGTCAATTTAACAATAGCTTTGTTAAAAGTCGTCTTTTTTAATCAACAAATAACATAACAGAAAACTGTAAATTAGAGCTATATCTGATTACTGTTCACTTCTTAGTTACTGTTTACTTCTTAGTTAATGAAGTACACGTAATAAGTATCTGGTGCAATGAATATACATCGCAATATTTTAAGATGTAGATTACCTTTTACCCGACCACGTGGGTGAAGTTTTGGTCTTTATTTTGCATTTTTAATTTGAAAAACAATTTTATCATAGTGTCTGTGTTTGTAACTCATTGCATGGCAAAAAGCTAAAAATGTATCAAAAAGTTTGTTATTTTACGCATAATTAGTAGTCTTCTGTAGTTTATTGAGCTACAAACAAGAACTTGACATATGTTGTTTCACACTGATTTTTCAAGTAGGACATCCTGATAAAATGGCTATATAAATTAACAATCCAAAATATACACCTAATCTTCATGCACATGGCCACTTTTAGACGACGCTTGAATGTGAATTAGCACTTTAACACATGTGACGACAATATATTATTGTATATGTACCATTAGTGAAAAAAATCGTGTGCGATGACAACGAAAGAAGATGTCAGGATGGCATATGTATTGATGACAAGCTATGGTGTCTTTATGATTTTGACCAGTATGGGTACACCCTAGGATGTAGGGATGCCTCCAATTTGAGGGATTGCAGTACGTATATAAAGCAAGATTTTCGTTCTTCTATATAAAGAAATATGAAAAAATGTGAAAATGAAAAAAATGACTATTATAAAATTACAACTAACTCATCAATTTGAAAATATTTCACAGATTTTATTATGTTTTAATCACATCTCTGAACTATTGTATTTATGAAGAAGAACCCATTTCAGTCTGTAGTGTGATACTCGGTGCTTTGTTTTTTTTAAACAGATGACTTCGTATGTTCACCGTACACCTACAAATGCCCTGATAGTTATTGCATCCCACTCCACAGATTGTGTGATGGCATACAAGACTGTCATAATGGCCATGAAGAAGTATTGTACAATTGTGGTATATATATATATATTGTTTGCATTACTCATTATCGAGGAGAGGGTAGGGGATGCGCTATTTGAGATTAAAAACAATCACAAGTTTCACTCAGAATACTTATTCTTGACTTAATTGTAGTAAGTTTAACTTAAAAATTATGGGGAAATGTTCTGCATGCATATTTGCATACAGTTTTTGATCGTTGTTACTGAAATTAATCACTAAGAATCACTTCAAATATGTGTTAAAATTGTTAGTTATTGACAGAATTACACGTATTTTCATTACATTTTACTCATGAATTATTTTTTATTACCAGCTGAATTCCAGTGTCCAAATGGATCATACAAGTGTAGAAGTAGTACGGTCTGTGTAGGCCCAGCCTATATATGTGACGGTACGCCACACTGTTTACATGGAGATGATGAACTTTATTGTGGTAGGTTGTATTTTTCAAATGTTTTAGTAGAAACTATAATTAATATTTAGCTGTATACGTGTATGTGCGTGTAGCTGCGTATTCATTGAGCATTAATTAATATCTGTACCTCAACAGACTTTACATGTCCCGATGGTTGCTCATGCATTGATCTTGAAATGATGTGCATAAATACTCCAACTGGTGTATTGGATAATTTATATTCGGAATTGAGAAGCATGTATGTAACTTTACGTTTTTCTATGTCACTAGCTTGTAAATCGTGCTGAGGAGTATGTGATTCAAACCACGGAATAATTGTATATATCTGTTCATAATGTTATTCGTCTAGCTTACTTTTTACTCTGTATGGCATATGTTGCAAACAATTAAGATATTTCAAACCACACACAATATATAAAGAATTCTACGTCATTACTATCTGGCACAATTATATATGGCTTAAACACCAAGACTGAAATAGATTAAAGGAATGCATATCAGCATTGAAATGCTTCTTCTTATGAATTTACATATTGGAGTAGGGTTATTCAAATTGAATTACAAAAAAGTCGTTTTATTTGTTACATGTGACTATTAAATATGCTTTCATTAAACGAGGATCGCATTAAAAATTACTTTTAAAACAGGTCATATGCCTATTGTTAATGTAAACATCATAGCAACATTAAATCATATGTTATGTTGGTATTTTTAATTCACAGCATTGCTTGTCATTTAAGATTTAAGAATGTGATTTCCGAGACTACATTCAGTCATCTGACCAAGTTAGGCTACCTGTAAGTATTGTTATATAATGGTTAATCATAGCCGTCACCTATATAGTGTATTTACGAACCTGTAATTCTAAACCCTAGTTTCCACTGATTTTAAGATATATTTTGGACAATGGGAGACAACGAAGAGCAGGTTTTGTATAGTACTTTGCCAAAAATAATATGATATTATATTATATAAGTTGAAGTGCTGTAGAATAGAGATAAGATGATGTCGGAGACTGATACATACGTAATATTGCCATGGTTTTACATCTTTGTATTTTTAAGTATTAATTCAAGTATTACACAATGAAGAAATTGTCGTAGGTTTATTTTCTTTTTATTCATTATTATTTGGAAAAGATATAGACGGAAAAGAAATACGTTTGTGATTTTTTGCTAGTCTTTCTTCTTCAATGACGTAATATTTGCATACTGACTAATCAACTGTCAACTGTTTATATTCAAGAAATCTTTCAGAAAATGCCCTTACGGATTTACCAACTGGCATATTCAGCGATCTCAAAAATCTTCTGTTTCTGTAAGTGAATTTATATATATATATATATGATACAGCCTTATTTCATTATTATTTTTTTAGTCATGACTACTTCATAATGAGATTCACTGCATAATGAAATTTCATACAGCATATATTGTTGATAACTATTAACCATTGACTACGTAAATCAAATAATTTTTATACTGTAGTTATCTCCGTACACATATATTAAATCATATCATTGCAATATTTATAACTTAATTCTTGACATAAGGATTCATTACTTTTTGGTCTCACAAACCAATGAAATATTCTGTAATATAAATAAACAAGTTCACAGTTAAAATGGGTATGTGAAAAAATGATATTTTCTCAATCTCCCCGAAGAAGTGACCAGGTTTGGACACTTTAAGGAGGAGGTGGAAGGGGTGGACTAAAGTACTCAAAATACCATTTTATGTGTAGCAAAAATACATAAAATATGCCTGCTTAATTGAAAATAACTATATAACTTATTAGTATTGGAATTCGTCTTAGATTTAACAATAAACATCATTGTATCATTTGCCATATTTCTTTTTTCAACATTCTAGGATTTTGTCTAACAATGATCTGGACACACTTTCGCATCAGATTTTGAATGGCCTTACAAGACTGAAACTGTTGTGAGTATTAATAACATTCTTCTTTACAGTGTACTGTAAAATATTTTACATTAGAAAGAAATGTGATATTATTAATATATATTTTACCTTTTTTTTTACTTTTCAGCCTAGATATTTCAGTTAGTAGACCACATTACGTCAGTTGATTACCACACATGTGTGTGCACTTTATTACCCTGTACTATGTATATAAACACAGATACAAGCACATACATACAAATTGATACATATTATTATCATTATTTATTAAAACGTGTACACAAGAAGTCACATTGGCACGAAAATATACCAAATGAAGCATTGATGTTCAATTCAATTACACTTACAATGTCTTTAAATAATACATACATACATACATACATACATACATACATACATACATACATACATACATACATACATACATCTATGTTGTGGAACATCTCCGTCTGACCAGACAAAAGAATCGCATTTTAATACCCAAGACCATGGTATTTCAGGAATTTGTAAGGTTTTTTCACGCTTACTGTATATTGTAGACGTGTTCCAGTGGGTTCCCTTTGATGCATGCGAATTTTGGAACTGTTAACACGTATAACCGTTAATCTCGCGTGGTTGTCTTTCTATTCCATAACATTCAGATATAATCAGGGGCGCATTCAATTTGCACAAACATGATTGTGATTAATCTGACGTCATTTCTTGAAACGAGGTTGTAAACAAAACGCTCAATCACGATCATGATTACTTACATGTAAACATTGTTTAGAGGTTTCGCACATGTTCGACAAATTAAATGATTTTACATCGTCAAAATGATTACAATGATAACAAATTACCAATCTGACCGAACACAATTTATTTACGTAATGTTTTTCGTCATTTATAACTTGCCGTCAGCCACGGATGAGCGATCCCCTTATGATTACGGGTTGTCCACCATCTTGTAATCACTTCAATCATGGTCCGGGGCATGATTACTATGATTACCAATCATGATTGTGATTGGTAATTATCAAACGCAAAATCATGATTATGACTGATAAATCATGATTATTAATTGCAAATCGAACGCGCCCCTGGTTTTTACCTATCATGTCTTGCCTTTGAATACATTGAAAAAGAACTTTTCAAAACGTCGGATTACATCTATTTATTTGGACTGTCTCACAAGTTCCTTGTGAATTTCTCTTTTCTACACACATATAGACATACATGTACACACATTCATACACTGTTTCGTCGTTACCTTTCTCTAAGAAGTGTCCTCTTGTTTCTATATTTAGGGACATTCGGCATAATCGCATCATTTATTTCTGGAAAGATGTCTTTTCTGGATTAGTACACCTTGACATATTGTAAGTATACTAAATAATATATATGAAAAAGATATCCGTAAAATTAAATTAAATATTCATAATTGTTCATTAGAATTATTTTTTAATGCAAACTTGAACCATATATCAAATTACCAAATTATGTAAAGTTATCAATAGTATAAGCTAGGTGAGTTTATAAATTTACAAAATTCTACATTCAACGAGTGAATTGTTAAGTTATTCTTATTTGGAAACGAAATTTAAATGAGAATGATCCACAGCAAATATTCAAATATTCCTTCCAGATATTCTGATGTTTATACCCTCTGTTGTGTAGCTGGAGTCGAGGATGGTAATCTTACTGAATGTCTGCCAGAGGCAAATGTGTTCAGGTCTTGCAAACCCCTATTACCAAATAACCCTGTTCGCATTATAGCATGGGTAATTGGGTTGATATCACTCTTGTTGAATGTTTACTGTATTGGCTGGAGAGTAAAGTCTGTGCCTCGCAATTTGTCAACTGATTCATTTATGATATTGGTTTTATCTATTACTGACCTTCTTATGAGTGTGTATTTGATTTTCATGTCAAGTGTGGATGCATACTATGGTAGTACATATGTTACTCAAGATTTGCTTTGGCGTACAAGCATAATGTGTAAATTCCTTGGTATCTTAGCAACAGTGTGTTGCAAAATGACACTCTATATACTCACTACCATGTCCTTGATACGATGCGTCATTATTACAAATCCCTTAAAACAAATACAGGTATCTCTTAAAATGGCGAGTGGTATTACAGCAGGAGGGGTTGTTGTTAACGTTTTGTTTGCAGTCATACCCCTTTCCTCGATCGATTATTTCGGAGAGTTCTTTTACGGAGACAACACCGTTTGTTTGCCATTTCACCTACGACATGATAGACCTTTGGGTTGGGAATATTCTTTTACAATATTCACATTTCTAGACTTGATTTATGTTACTATAATAGTAGTTTGCTATGTCATAATCCTCAACAATACTCGCAAAAGTGGAAAGGCCGTTGGTGGAGATCGTAAATCACGTAACAGCCGTAAGACTCTGGTAATGATTTTAGCTATAATTAGCTCCAATCTGTTGACATGGTTACCAATCACCATAGTAACCTTTATTGGTGTAGCTGGTGTGAAGATGTCTGGTATTGTTTATTCTTGGTTCGCTGTGGTTGTTCTGCCACTGAATTCAATGATCAACCCTTTCTTGTATTCATTTTCGACGTCTGAATTTACATTTATTGATGTGAGACGATTGAGAAGATTGAGAAGATTCACTGAACGCTTGAAGAAAAAAAGACAAGACGAAGGTAGGTTGAAACTCTATGTTCTATACTTATAGCAAGAAAGTATGTCAAATAGTGTTTCACTGCCCTGTATGTACATTTAAGAATTAAGCAGTAGAACAACATGACGACATTGCAGTATATTATGAAGTAATTACAATCTATTTTTCTGGACGAGCTGATTTTTGAGTAACAACTATAGCATTATTAACTTATAGCCTCCTGAAGTTTCAGGAATACATTAACCATTGCGAACATAGTTACAACTTCCACATTATCATGTTGTGATTTTTGATACTCTTATTTAAAATATATTTCCTTAAACCATCCAAGTTTTAGAAGTAGTATACTATTTGGACAACTGTTGTTTTTGAATTTCATTTGATGTAAGATGCCCTTTCTTATTTGATTCCTCCACAAATGCATTTTAGGTTTAACTCTATACCTAAGTTAGCCAATTTAGCGGATACAATTTTAGTACTATCAAAAGTAAGATGACCATCACTGGTGGTTACTTCTGAAGAGGAACAATGCTAAGATACATGGCATTTAACTGCAATCAATTGTCTTACATATGATGGTTCGGTGTTTCTCCACTCAAATGTACTCCATACAGAATGGCCTCAGACTAAACCTGTGTCACTACATATTTGGCTAGTTTTAACGAAATGTTTCAGAATGCAAGAATAACATATCATGAATTCATCCATTAAAAACATGGCAAAAGTAATATAACATTAAAAATTGCCTGGTTTACCAAAATAATTCAGACACCAACAATAGAGAATGGCACGGATATTAGGCCTCAGTAGGCGAACAATATTTGACTATTTATCTAAGAATGGCAACTAGTCACAATTGTCAATTGGATTTTTCAGTTCATAAGTAGAAAATAATGTCATGAAAAATTGCTTGATTTCTTCCTAGGTTTGCCTAAATTATTCAGACAACAACAGTGGAGAATGACAGGGAAATCACGTCTCGGTTGGCAAACAATATTTGACGACTCATCTAAGACTGGCAACTTGTCAAAATTGGTTGATTTCACTGATTGGAACTGTCTAAATACAGACCATATGAGACTGATCATAGATGACCTGACAACTGCTGTTCAAATATGTCATGATTCTAAATATTGCTGTGGAAACATTGACGAAAACCATGTAATGCTGGACGTTTCAGATGTAAGTTATCAAGTAAATGAACTTTATGTATGTATGTATGTATGTATGTATGTATGTATGTATGTGTGTATGTATGTATGTATGTATGTATGTATGTATGTATGTATGTATGTTAAACAAGAATAATGATGTGTTAAGCAAGGATAGCCTATATTATTAGATAGTGAAAGCTTTTAGAGAAGGGCTTAGGGGTATTAGTGTCCTAAACTTTATATTCCTAATTTCTTTGATTATATATATATCATATATATATATCATATGATAACTGCTGTTCTTAAAACCCATAAGTCTCAGTATTGACCATACAAAAATCGATGGATGTCATATTATGATTAACCTAACCCATGTATATGTATGATTATCTGTATAGCTGTCTATTTGCCGGTCAGTCTGCCTGCCTGCCTGCCTGCTTGCCTCTGTTTTTATGTTTAACTCTTTATCTGTCCAGCCCTCTATGTAACTATAAATCTATCTATCTACCCAAACATCCACCCATTCATCTATCCATCCATCCATTCAATCATTCATTCATTCATTCATTCATTCATTCATTCATCTGTCTGTCTGTCTGTCTCTGCCTGTCTGTCGGTTTGTCAACAAATGCATTCATATATAACCAATTGATATATTATGATATCATAAAAATATTAAACGTTTATATCAGTATTTTATAAATGTATTATTCCCAGCTCAAGTCTAGAACGTATATCAAAACTATGCATAATGACTTGTTTTCACAGGACTTCGGTTATCGTGCATTCCTGGTGATTGGATCACTTCAAGAAAAATCAGAAATTCTTAATACACAAACAACTTCAGAAGGTTCACAATCAAATGGAAGATCAAGAAAGGATGAAACTCCAAATAGCTCAACGGCAAATGCCAGCTCACAGATGGATAGAGTCCAAGTTCACAACGATGCAATCGGAGGTGTTTCAACATCAAATGACCGCCCCTCGGTCCAAACTCGTAATGAAGCAACCTCGGGAGGGTCGACAACAAATGACAGCCCACAACAGGGTAAAGTCCAACTTCACAATGATGCAAACTCGGGAGGGTCAACAACAAATGACAGCCCACAACAGGGTAAAGTCCAACTTCACAATGATGCAAACTCGGGAGGGTCAACATCAAATGACAGCCAACTGCAAGGTAAAGTCCAACTTCAAAATGATGAAAGCTCTAGATGTTCAACATCAAAGACAGTCCAACCTAAAGATGATGCAACATCGGTAGGTTCAACACCACATGGCAGCCTAGATAATAAAGTCCAAACTCAAACGAATGTAAAACAAGATGTCAATCAGTATTGCGATAATGAACAGCAAGATGAAAATGACGATACTGATGGTACAAAGGAACTGCAAATTTAAAATGAATATATATCTTCTGAGTAAAAAAAAATAAAAAAAATAATACACGGACAAGTTCTTCATCGAAAGTCGATATCATACTCTGTTGAGTGTGGTAACCCCCTACGTTTTCAGACATTGGTATGTGACCCAACTTCAAATCTATCCATTCATAATCCAATATCAGAGAATGTCAAGTCAAAACCATCTGCGCAAGTATCTTTATTCTGGTGTTGTAACATTATTTATAACGTATGGATGTGTTTGTTATGATATCGACCCCATGGTTTTGGAATTGTAGATGGCAGGGGATTAACTGTTGTTTAATTATTCTTTCACGTAAAAGTGGCCCATTTAGGCCCTAAATAAATACATTTCTATGGGAATACACCTCTTCCCCGAAATGTAATGCGATAATATAACAAAGCACACTCTAAAAATTAAGACATGCATGGTATCTTTGTAAATGCATTTTTTATTGGATATGAACATCTTTTTCTTAATAAACATTTTCACAATAAAGTCCAAAGTATGATATACACTAAGAATTCTCAAACTTAGACTGTCTATAATCTTATAGAATACAACAGTTAAACTTAAACGTAATCTTGTTATACATAGATATATAAACAACTTAATAGAAGTACCTGTTTAAAGTTACGAAAACAACTTATATCTTAATCATTGTAATGGATTTGTTAAGAGTAACATAATATAAAGGGAGGATTGTGATATGCAGATGGATACCCATACTTTATGATTTGACTCAAATAACAATATTATAATTTGTGATCTAATAATGTATGGCTATGATGTTGGTTTTTAAAAATGTTTTTTAGTATTTATGTAGTTTGATGCATAGATTGCGTTATTACCTATTGTTATGTTTTTAGTACTCGTGTAGTATGACATTATAAACTTTTTTTATATAATTACAGTAACATAATGTTATAACTTTTGATGTGGTATGATTATGGTTCACATTCACTTTGTTAGTACTAATACTGTTAACGCACATACTTTCTTGTATAACTAAAATAGCACAATATTATAATTTGTAATACAATAATGTATGGCCATGATATATTTTTATGATGTTCATAACAAATTTAGTTGAATTATGACCTTTCTGGTATGACAAATATAACACAGTGTTAGAATTTTTTTCATAGCATGATTGTAGTGCGTACTTAAAAGTGCGATTACTTGCACAATTCGACGTTTTTTGTTGAACTCGGCTAGTGCATGATGCAATACCTAACACTTGTTTTGAGACATCTGTTGTGTGATTTGTATGTAAATAATTATAAAAAAAATTAGTGTGTTCAAAAGATATTCGTTTGTAAAAGAAATATAATTTATGTGTTTTCACGAGATATGTCTCAAACAGCAACAATACAATAACTCACACTGTCTAAACATTAATAAATTGATAAAGTAAAGGTTACCATATGATTATAACATTAGCAGTATTATACCGAGCCAAGTTTAACAAAGGATATGTAATATATACTGTGGTCGTTCTTGGTCACGACCACGCGTGTTTACATCTCCAGTTCTGCTGTGTTTGAAGTGTGCGTCAAACGTTCAAAATTGACTTTACTTTCTCCGATTTCTCTTTAATATTACTGGCGCTGGTCATGGGTTTCGGTTATTATGTTATAATTATAAGGTAATTATTGTAATTGGGGTACACGCAGATTTATTTTATAACTCTTACTGAATGATTAACGACTCTGTAAGTCAATGCATAGATCCAATTTGAAGAGATAACTTATCATTTTCTATCTAAACACAAATATAAAGAACAACACTTCTACTCCAGTTACAAGAGCTATGCCTGGATTGCTCAAATGACCACGTGACATTATGATCGCTTGAGTCCTTAAAGCTTATATTACTGTAAGACAAAGGGGTGGGTTTTTACACAATGTGAATTTCCCTGAATGAATATTTGATGATGATTAAGTTTAATGCACATACATTCTAACGCTTTAACGTTTAGACTGTTCCAATTAAAGTGACATCACAACTACAACGTTTACCGACACTGAAGAATGATTACATCTCCCAACCGAGACAATTGAATAAATGACATTTACACCTAATATGACGTAGGCTTGATGTTCCACACTTGACATTTAATACACATCCTCGGGAAACTTGTGATGCGAAACAAACAATGCACATATTCCATATACAATGGGGATTGATGTAGAAGTAATATAGTGGAAATGTTGATTATCAATCTGAAAATGAACATATTGCAGCTATTAAATTTCAAGCCCATTGTATTGTGTATTGTTTTCATTAGAAGCCTGTTCTTAGTGCACTGTTAAAGAATAACAATGCTTATCACTGTTCAATGTGATTGGGCAAAGGGTCCAACTATGCTTGTTGTGTCCCTGTTCTATTTAGCCTACAGTTGAAAATGACTATCTTTGTGCCAAAAACGCAATGTACCATGAGCGAACATCTAAACAAGCTACATCATTTTAGCTATGAAAGTTCTGACGCATCTAACTATGACACAGAGCATGTTAAAATGGGTAATTATGTATTTTTTTATAATTTCAAAGACCGACATAAAAGCCAAAGACCGGGAACAGGTTGTCAATGGGAAATTCTGAATACACACATTTGAATTGTATTTTATCAGGAATGTATTGTCTGTTCCTAAAAGTCAATAAACGTTTGTCGTAATTGACGGAAAGGTACATTGCATATTTTTGTCCCGATTGGGATCGGACAACAGTCCATATCAGAACACCTCATACTATCAGAAACCCAACATTTGCAGTGTGGAGTGCCACAAGGCTCTGTGCATGGGCCAATCTTATTCTGTCTATACTTATCACCACTTGGAAAGCTAATCCGACATCACAATCTCAATTTCCAACAATGCGCAGCGACGGCAACTAGGTTTATTAATGCCTTCCTAATCAGAAACGTCAATTACAGTAACTAGGATAAAAACTTTTGCACATAATATCAAATCATGAATGACCCAAAATAAACTACAGATAAATGATGGCAAAGCTGAGGTCCTCCTTATCAGGTCTCAGTTCAACTGGTTTCCTCCCATAAACCACATCAACTTCGGATCGTGTTCTGTGTAGTTAGTGTATTCGGCACGTAACATTGGTGTAACATTTGATGACCATTATAATCTCACCTCCGAAGAATAGGTCACATATTCCAGTATCATACAAAGGAGGTTTGTCAGAAACATGCTCATGCCCTTATATCATCGAAACTTGACTACTGAATGGCCCTTCTGTATGAGCTGCAAGCTAAAGACATTGACCCTCTTCAACATGACCAAAATACAGCAGCTAGGATTGTGTCACGTACAAAGAAAACATATCACATCACACCGGTACGGTTCTTGCTGCTTTTCACTCGCTACTTATTGATTACAGAATTCAATACAAAGTACTACTGATCACCTGCAAGGCACACATTAACATTACTCCTGGTTACATCGCAGACTCTATTAACAGTAAGCCCACAGCTCGTTCAATTCGCTCAAATAACAAACGTCTACTTTGTGTACCCCCCGAGTGCTGTGGTACAAAGTCATACGGTGAGCGTCATTCTCGTGAGCAGCACAACTCTTTTTGAACAGTATACCACTTGAACATAGTTCTTCATCAACTGTCGATAAATCCATGAAGGACATCAGGACACATTCGTTTGCAAGAACTTTCTCTAACTTTTTACAGTGATCTACTATTGTTCTCGCTCATTGCCATAGAACATTATGTCGTATTGGATTTTGATTGATTGATTGATGTATCATTAATCCCTAACAATTCATATTTGTAAAATGATAATCACTTACATATGCTGATACGTGGTGTTTTTTCATTGATTATACCCACTAAACAACTTCTAGGGATATTTTTGGTACGAAACATAATACCCTTTGTGTTTTCGCTTTATTTGAAGAATTTTATATGTGTACATATGGCATAGATATGGAAACAGTATTTGTTGGTATAACAAGACAATGGAGTTGAGCATTGAGAAATATAAATGGTGTAAGCTTGGTGTTTCACTCATCATGTGACTTGACATTTAATACACACACAGACAACCTGTAATGAATGTGATTGGGCAAAGGCTCCTGCTGTGTTTATTGTGTCTCTGTTTTTTTCATCTAAAGTTGAAATTTGTCAAACTCTGTGTCAAAAATGTTATGTTCCATAAGTGAAACACCATGCCTACATCATTTCAGCTAGATAAGAAACTTCATTTTCGATAGTTAGGTAGAAATTTCATGCTCCATTTTGTCTAAGTGAAATAAATTATGACGAATGCCACTATATGCATACACACGGTCGAAATGTTTTGCCATCTGCTTTCGATATAGAGGATGTCATTCTTTTCACTAGAAGTTGTCTGAGGGTGTGTATTATTAAAATGTCATGTCACATGAATGAAACACCAAGCCAACGCCATTTTAGCTGTAAAACCCGAAAGGTAGACATTTATTTCTTTCCAAGGACAGTCAGGCCCCAATGTTCAATTTCGTTGTCTTGTTATACCAACAAATACTTCCATATCTACGTCATAAAATTAAAGCGACAACTTATAAAATTGTCAACATATAAAATTCTTCAAATAAAGCGACAACACAAAAGATATTGATTGGGGGCGCTATTCTGTGGCTGACCCTAGGCTCATCAATGTGTCTCTGTTTTGTCGATTTTTGCTGCTGTTTAATGATCGTATTCGTCGCTGTTATTTTACCTGGACCTCAGTGATTATGGATGGAAAGGTTTTTTTTATCCATTATTGTGCTATTCCTTGTTTCAAGTGCTTTCCCCAAGTGGACACGGACTTTCCAACGTTGTCATTATTTTTAGCTAACATTCCAACATAATAATAATAATAATAATAATAATAATAATAATAATAATAATAATAATAATAATAATAACATATATTTATTCAGGGTAGCTCAAGTAAGTATTACAGTACAAAAGTAAGTGAAACACTTCTTTCCGTTGAGGCCCTCACACTGGACAAAAAAAAAATCATACACACATGCTCAGACAGAACGAAAGCAAAACACTGCACAATAAATTAATGTGAGAAAAAAAAATACTCGATGAGCGAATTGTGAACTAACACACAACAGCAGTGACAAAGAATTCGCAAACGGATGCAATGAATACAAAGTTACATGACTGAACAAGGGGACAGAAACAGCTGAAACTAAGACAATTGGTGATATCTCTTCTTGAACCTGGCTGAAAAACCAGGTGACGTTTTAGCACCTGGCTACTTGGGCTGAGCGTCCAAGTAGTGGGTTTTGTATAGCCTTTTAAATATACTAGTGTTTTCAGCTGTTTTCAAGTAGTCTGGTAGGGAGTTCCAGGTATTTCCACCCCTGTGAGTGAACTTTCGTGGGGCATAGTTATTTTTTGCTGGAGCAATGAAAACACCATTTGCTTTGCTAAGCCTTGTGTTATGACTATGGACGGCTGAAAGAGGGGTAAAACAGTTAAGTAGATATGTGGGGACATTGCCGTGGTAACAATTGTAGGCCATCGTACTTAAATGGAATTGCTGTCTCTCAACGAGAGAAGGCCATCCTAATGTCTGCCTAACTTTAGTTGATGACGTTCTTATTGGACACCTAATAATAGTTTTGCCCGCCCTGTTTAAAAGACGTTCAAGTTTACATAATAAAGTAGAATTACAATTTGACCAGACTACGTCACCGTAGTCAAAGACTGGTAGTATCATTGATTCGATCAGCATTTTCGCTGTTTGCTGCGGAAGACAATTTCTGATACGACGTATTATTCCTAGTCTCTGTGATATTTTGGTTATACTTTTGTTAACGTGCGATTCCCAGGATAGTAACGGGTCGAACCAAATACCTAAATATTTAAATGCATCAGCCTGCTCCAAGGGTTCATCGTCAATTTTAATATTGAGATTTGTTGGCACCTTGTGGACTCTTTTCTTTGTTCTAAAATTCATCGACTTAGTTTTTTTGACATTCAATGTAAGTTTATTGGCGGTAAGCCAGGAATGGACTGAGCTCAGATCTCTCTATAGAACTTGTTGAACCTCACTAGTGTCTTTTGAGGCATAAAAGAGCGCTGTATCGTCCGCGTACAATATAACTTTGGAGTTTTCAACATGCAAATGAAGGTCGTTAATGTAGATAATGAATAGTAGCGGACCGAGAACGGAACCTTGAGGGACACCGTATTCGATTTGCTGAAGATCTGAGGTCACTCCATTAAGAGATACACATACCAGGCTGAACTGTGATCTCAACATTGATTTCGACACTTCACAATATGATATGATATGTATCATGCCATAAGAAAAGCAGGAAGAAACGAGGTTCGAGAGGGGGACTGAAAACAAGGCTTAAAAGACGTGGTTTTAGATATCCACACCCTACCATCACCTTGTCCAAATAAGGTGGATGAGCTAACAGTCCTGGTTAGATTTGACGGCGATTTTTGGCACCGTATTCGCTTGTGTCTCTCCACAACTTGGCTCACTTGACAACATAACATTACCTGGTTATACACTGATACGAGCGGACAGGGACTTTAAAAAAGGCTGAAAAACACTAAAGAGGTTGATTGTGTGTCTTTGCTAGCAACTGATGGGCGACTCAATTCAACATCCATGAGCAAGTCTGCATCCGTGACTACGAACTATTAACTGTATTGTTTCGACCATTTTACTACCCACGCGAGTTCACAAAAGTAACAAAAGTAACAACTATTAAATGTTAATTCTAACTCAGTACTTTGGATTCGTGACTTTCTTAAGGATAGGAACATTTCCCGGTCAATCAATCAAACGAAATAATTTGCATAGCGCCAAAATCCAATATGACGCTATGTTCCATGGCGCTGAGCAAGTACAATATTAGTTCAATGTAACAAGTTAGAGGAAGTTCTTCCAAACAGATGTGTCTTGATGTCCTTCATGAATGTATTGACAGTTGACGAGGAACGAAGTTCAAGTGGTATACTGTTCCATAACGCTTGTGCTGCTTGCGAGAGCGCACGCTGACCGTATGACTTAAGTTTGTATTACAGTGACATGTACAGTAGACTTTTGTAATCTGAGCGAAGTGAACGAGTTGCGGGTTCACTGTTATTCAAATCAGTGATGTTACCGGGAGTTGTGTTATTGAGTGCCTTGTAGGTGATCAGTAGTACTTTGTATTGTATCTTGTGATCTGTGTTCTTTGTACTTGACACAATCCTCACTTCTGCACCATTCGGCACCATTCCAAAAGGGGAGTATACAATTATATCAATAGACTGTACAGTCACAGTTGAAATGACCCTACCTGTGAACTTGAAATTTGCGCAGTCGTGCACCAATGGGAGTCTTGGCATGGAATGGCATCACATTCTTGTCCCACTCACCAATTTGCATAGCTTGCGGGCTAGCTAGCTCAACTGATGGCAAACCGAACTGTGTGATGCAGTCACCAAAATATGCTCCCATCTTCGCAGTGATCATCAAAAACCACATATTCTAGCAATTTGGGGGACTGTTTTGTTTTCCTTTTAATTTTCAGTGGTCCGGAACTGTATAGTTTTAGCTATTCTCGCTTTTTTTTCTCAATTAAATAAACAATAAAACTACCAGAATTACAATATTTAATAAAAACTAAACTAAAAGCTTAAAAATGGTAATGATGACACTCGCGCCTACGCGCTTCGCTTCTGTCCAAACACTGTCGCTAGTAACAATAAGTTCACAATAGTCGACTAGTCTGTACAACGTGGACAACCTGTCTGGACTATTTGATGGACACTGCCATAATGTGATTCTCATCGTTAGTTGGATATCTAATTGCTCCACATACGTTTCATACTTTTATAAAAAGAATTCTAAATTTCATTGAAAATACTATGTAATTGTATACATTTATTTCTTTTAAAAACGATGTTTGACTTTGAAACGGCAATCATAATTATGTTTGAATAAAACTGAATGAAAAATACTATGTATCAAATATGCTTGGTACTCTGTCGTCCGTGTATACACATGTTGACACTATAAAGCATTCCCTATTTTTCCCTTTGTCCAATCTTCATGTATTATACATCAATTGAAAGCGTACTTTCCGTACAGTAAACTTACAACAAATGTAGATTTGAAGACAAAATTACATCGAGGAAAGCACTGTCAAATGTGACAATAATTGCTTGATGATCACGCGACAAAAAAAAACAGAGGAATTTTCAGATTACAGCAAGTATATTTTGATTGCTCATATCTAATGAACGCTTGAAGCGGGAAGTCAACGGATTTATATAGCTGTCCATCATTGAGATGTTTACCTTCTAACAAAGTACAAGATATGCCTTGAGCTTTGAACGTAGGCAGAAATTTACCCATAGTAGAACCTTCCTCAGGCAAATTTCGTGAACCCCGTATCATTAATATTCATAAGTTCGGAAAATCTCCAACTGTAGAGAGTTTGTAACCTTCCGTTTTGGAGTTGTGCCGAGCTGATCCTAGCTGCCCTATTTTGGGCATGTTCAAGAGGAACAGTGGCTTTAGCTGGCAGCCAATGCAGAAGGGCATTGCAGTAGTCAAGTTTCGATGATATAAGTGTATGAGCAAGTTTCTGACAATGTGCTTCTTGAAATTGCAAGGTTATCAAATGCCACACCAATGTAACGTGCCGAATACACTAACTACACTCTTAACAAGATCCAATGTTGATGTGGTTGATGGGACGACGAAGACTGTTGAACTGAGACATAATAAGGAGGGCCTCAGTTTTGCATCATTTAGCTGTAGTTTATTTTGGGTAATCCATGATTTGATATTATGGGTCAGCAGTTTTGATCTTAATTACTGTAGTTGGCGTGTCTGATTGGGAAAGGTATTGATAAACCTGGTTGTCGTCTGCATATTGCTGGAAATTGATATTGTGATGTTGGATTAGCTTTCCAAGTGGTGATATGTACAGACAAAGTAAGAGCGACCCAAACACAGAGCTTTGCGGCACTCCATACTACATATGTTTCCTTTCTGATAGTATGCCTTGTACTGATATGAACTGTTGTCCGATCCCAATCGGGACAAAAATATACAATATACTTTTCCGTATTTATGTCGATTATGACAAAAATTTATTGACTTTAAGAAACAGACAACAAATTCCTGATAAAATACAATTCAAATGCGTGTATTGAGAATTTCCCATTGACAAACTGTTTCCGGCCTTGGGCTTTTATGTCGGTCTTTGAAATTAGAAAAAATACACACCCATTTCAACATAATTTATGTCGTAGTTAGGTGCGTCAGAAGTTTCATTCCTGAAATATTGTAGGTTTGGTGTTCACTCATGGTACATTACGTTTTTGACACAAAGATAGATATTTTTCAACTCTACTCTAACTATATAAGGGACACAACAAGCATAGGTGGACCCTTTGCACAATCACATTCAACAGTGATACGCATTGCTATTCTTTCACAGTTCTGTAAGAACACGCATCTAATGACAACATGACACAATACAATGGACTTTATTTTAATGGCAGCAATTAATTGTTTATTTTAAAACTGATAGTCAACATTTCCGTTTTAGTGCTTATACATCGATCACCATTGAACCTATGCAATTGTTTGTATTGCATTAGAAGTTGTCTGATGATGTGTATTAAATGTCAAGTGTGAAACACCAAGCCTACATCATTTTAGGTGTAAAAGTTATTCAATTGTCTCGGTTGGGAGATGTGTTCTTCAGTGTCTGTAATCGTTGGAGCTGTGATGTCACTTTAGTTGGAAACGTTCTGATGGTTAAAGCTTTAGAGTGTATGTGCATTGAACTTAATCATCATCAAATATTCATCCAGGATTGCATTATACCAGTATCAAGTAACGAATGAGTGTGCTTCAGTAAGTAGATATAACACTTGGTAGGCAACAAACAATGTGTCTATAAACCGTCTTAATTCAGCCTGTTCCCCTTTCAATTAGTGTGTTCTAAAGATATTCAATATTATTTTTGCGTTTGCACGAGATATGTCTCTCTCAAACAGCAACAATAAAAGAACTCACACTATCTAAATATTAATACATTGATAAAGTACCACGCGTGTCTACATCACCAGTTCTGCTATATTTGAAGTGTGCTCAAAATGTTCAAAATTGCCTTTACTTTCTCTGATTTGTCTTTAATATGACTAGCACTGGTTCAGTGTCTGTAATCGTTGGAGCTGTGATGTCACTTTAATTGGAAACGCTCTGATGGTTAAAGCATTAGAGTGTATGTGCATTAAACTTCATCATCATCAAATATTCATTCAGGAAAATTCACACTGTGACAAAATCGCCCCTTGCCTTTAATGCAGTAATGATGTAGTGTAAGACTCGGATGATCAGAACGTCACGAGTGTGATCATTTGAACAATCCAAGCATGGCTCTTGTGACGGGAGTAGACTTGTTATTCTTCATAGATGTGTTTAGATGGAAAATGACAAGTTTTCTCGCAAATTGGATCTAAGCATTGACATACAGTTAATCATTCAGTAAGAGTTATAAAATAAATCTGCGTGTACTACAATTACAATAATAAGCTTACAAGTGTAATATAATAACGGAAACTCATAACCAGTGCTAGTCATATTAAAGACAAATAGGAGAAAGTAAAGGCAATTTTGAACATTTTGAGCACACTTCAAATACAGCAGAACTGGTGATGTAGACACACGTGGTTCTGACACAGACGCACGTTGGCGTGACAAAGAATAACCAGAGTATATATTTCATATCCTTTGTTCAACTTGGCGCGGTACAACACTGCTAATAATATAATCAGATCTAGGTAACCTTTCTTTATCAATCTATTAATATTTAGATAGTGTGAGTTCTTTCATTGTTGCTGTTTGAGAGAGACATATCTCGTGCAAACTCAAAAATAATATTTCTTTTCCAAATGAATATCTTTAGAACACACTAATTAAACAGGCTGAATTAAGACGGTTTATAGACACATTGTTTGTTGCCTACGAAGTGTTATATATTGTATTCTACTTACTGAAGCACACTCATTCGTTACTTGATACTGGTATAATGCAATCCTGGTACTTTGTTATAATATATGAACAATTTGATGATATAATTAATTGTACGTATCAACAAATCTGAGGAAATCCTTGTCATAACATGGACAAAGCATGTGTTGGATGGTTGGTAAAAAGTATATATATATATATATATATATATATATATATATATATATATATATATATATATATATATATATATATATATATATATATATATATATATATATATTGTTCCTCAAATAGCCCAAGTAATAACACTTTTAAATCCGCACTATAATCATGCTATGAAACAAATTCTAACACTGTGTTATATTTGTCATAACAGAAAGGTCATTGTTAAGATAAACGTCTAATAAAATTATATCCTGGCCATAAATTACCGTATTACGAATATTATTATGCTATTTTAGTAATGCCTGAAAGTATGTGCATTAATAGTATAAGTACTAACAAAGTGAATGTGCACCATAATCATACCACATCAAAAGTTATAACATTATGTTACTGTATTCATATAAAAAAAGTTTACATTGTCATACCACACGAGTACTAAAAAACATAACAATATGTAATATCCCAATCTATACATCAAACTACACAAGTACCATAAACATTAAGAAAACACACAATAAGCATACATTATTATACCAGAAATTATAATATGGATATTTTAGTGAAATCATAAAGTATGCGTATCCAACTGCATGGGTAACAAAACAGTGGATTGGGCCCCATAACCGTATTATACCACAATCGTACATTTATATTATTTTACTCTTAACAAATCCATTACAATGATAAGACTAACTAACCAGTGATTTCCGTAACTTTAAACAGGTAATTCTATTATGTTGTATATAAATCTATGCATAACAAGATTACGTTTAAGTTTAGCACTTTTAAGTTTAAGTAAATTCCAACTGTTATCTTCTATAAGATTATAAACAGAAGTCTAAGTTTGAGAACTGACAGTGTATATCATACTTTGGACTTTATTGTGAAAAGGTTTAATACGTAAAAGGTGTTCTTATCCAATAAAAGAACCATTTAAAAAGATAAAGTGCATGTCTTACTTTTTAGCGTGTGCTGTATTATATTTATCGCATTACATTTCGAGGAAGAGGTGTATTCCCATAGAAATGTTTTGGTTATTTAGGGCCTACATGGGTCACCTTTACACGAAGAAATAACTACACAACAGTTCCCTTGTCATCTAAAATTCCCTAACCACGAGGTCGGTATTATGACAGACACCTCCATACTTAGGAAATACGATTACAACATCAGAATAAAGATACTTGCGCCGACGATTGTGACTTGATAATCTCTGATATTGGATTATGCATGGGTAGATTTGAAGTTGTGTCACATACCCATGTCTGAAAACGTAGGAGGTTACACCCTCTCCCTCACCGCTCTATAGAGTATAATATCGACTTTCGATGAAGAATTTGTGTGTTTATTTCTTGCTGAGTATTTTTACTCAGAAGAAATATCGTCATTATTAACTGGCAGTTTCTTTGCACCATCAGTATCGTCATTTTCATCTTGCTGTTCATGTTTGGAGTGTTTGATATTTTTCATCGAATATGAGGTGTCGGCGTCATCGTCAGATAAATTTACTTGTTTTCTCGTGTTGCAACACTGATTGACATCTTGTTTTACATTCCTATGAGTTTAATAATAATAATAACAATAATAATAATAATAATAATAATAATAATAATAATAATAATAATAATAATAATAATAATATTTATTTCTTATGCAGCGCAATTTTGGACCTTAATATCTAGGCTGCCATGTGGTGTTGAACCCACCGATGTTGCATCATCATTAGGTTGGACTGTGACCTCCTTTGAGCTGGCATTTGATGTTGACACTCCCATTTGCGTCATTTTGAAGTTGGACTTTATCATGTAGTGAGCTGTCATTTGATGTTGAACATCCCGAGGTTGCATCATTGTGAAGTTGGACGTTATCATGCAGTGGACTCTAATTTGATGTTGAATATCCCGAGGTTGCATCATTATGAAGTTGGACGTTATCATGCAGTGGACTCTCATTTGATGTTGAACATCCCGAGGTTGCATCATTATTAGTTTGGACCTTGCCCTCCTTTGAGTGGTCATTTGATGTTGAACCACCTCTGGTTGCATCGCTGTGAACTTTGACCCTATCCTTCTGTGAGCTGCCATTTGCCGTTGAACTATTTGGGGCTTGAACTTCATCCTCTCTTGATCTACCATTTGATTGTGAACCTTCTGAAGTTGTTTGTGTATTAAGAATTTCTGATTTTTCTTGAAGTGATTCAATTACCAGGAATGCACGATAACCGAAGTCCTGTGAAAACAAATTATTATATTAAGTTTTGATATATACGTTGTAGACTTGAGCTAAGAATAATACATTTATAGAATACTGATATAAACGATTAATATTTTGTGATATAATCATAATAGATCAATTGGTTATTTATGAATGCATGAATTGACAAACAGACAGACAGACAGACAGACAGACAGACAGACAGACAGACAGACAGACAGACAGACAGACAGACAGACAGACAGACAGACAGACAGACAGATGAATGAATGAATAGATGGATGGATGGATGGATGGATGGATGCATGGATGCATGGATGCATGGGTGGATGGATGGATGGATGGATGGATGGATGGATCCATTGATAGATATATAGTTACATAGAGGGATGGGCAGATAAATAGTTAAACAGAAAAACAGAGGCAGGCAGGCAGGCAGTCTGACCGGCAAATAGACAGCTATACAGACAATTATATATGCATAGGTTAGGTTACTCACAACATGACATCTATCGATGTATACAAGGGCAATATTGAGACTCGTGGGTTTTAAGAACAGCAGTTATATATATATATATCTTTCTCCAGATATTTACCCCAATAAGGTGTATATATAATCAAAGAAATTAGGAGTATATAGTTCAGGATACTCATACCCTTAAGCACTTCTCTAATAGCTTTATCTAATAATATATATAGTGTATGCTTGTTTAACACATCATTAAACTTGTTTAAGGGACAGGTCAGTTTGTTCGGCCTGGGGTGGATTAAGAATGGGGGGGTCACCCTGTTTTTGAAATTGCCATGGGGGGGGGGTGTCATGCTGTTTTGAAATTTGTGGAGGGGGGAGGGTCATTGTGTTTTAGATTGTGATGGAAGAATAAAATCCTTTTCTACATTGGTATATAGCCTTGTCTGAGCCGACTGGTACATGACATTATGTGTAACTTATTATTGTCCATGTTTCTTACAGCAATTCTTTAATATTACTTCATCACGTAAGAGTTCAAAAAACATACCTCTACATATACATATACATGTATTATCTTGCTACCATACTGGTTATAGAACATGTCATGTAAATGCTTGGCTGTTTCACAATTAATGCTTCACTTATAATGCACTTTGGGGCAACAGTGAATATGAAGATTTCGTAATGGTAATTTTCAGAGATAGTTTATAAACAGAAGTTAATCTAAATCGTTCTACTCTTTAGTATGAAGAGTATATGCACTTTCTATTTTGGGCACTTCATGTTATCGACACAACAAATCACCACATCTAATCAGATTCCAGTTTCTATTAATTATTATACACTTGGTATGACCGCCTAAGGTTCTCTAACATACCAATGACTTTACTATACATTCAATATTAATGCAATTGTACCAATGTTACGGGCACATTTTTATGTGACATGGGAAACTCATTTAGAACTTACATTAACTTTAGTTTCGAAAACTTTCGAAGCTTTGAAATATTACCTTAAAGACTATGAATAAGCTAACAATTGCCTTAACAGAACAAAAAATCATCCGGATATGATAGGGAAAACCCCTAGGACTCCCTCACCCCCAGAAGTCACTCATATATTCAACCAACAACCAGATGCACCAAACTGTTTAATGTCATAATGGTATTAAACTTTTCTTAAGAATTTTCACCCTATGCTAATTTGAGATTATATTGTCTTTTAAGATCTAGATGTGAGATAATTGCCAGCAAGAATAGCCTTAAAACTAAAATCACCCATACCAATGATACTACCATTAGATGTGCTGACCTTTACTATAATGATTAAGAACATATTTCAACTCTATGTAAATATGTAAAATATAAATAACAGTTACTGATACTTGATGGTGCTATCTTGTAAAGCTAGGAAATTATTGCCTGAAAGTGTCGTAATAGCCTAAAAATGGGCTTCAAGAGTAAACAAACCTCCAGAACTTCCAGGGGGAACCTAGACCCCCCCCCCCCAACACACACGCACACACACACACACACACACACGAGAGATGGGCATAATTTATCCCAGTCTCACGCTCTTCCCCCTACCTCTTACTGTCAAGATTCCATTAAACGTTATTTGAAAAATATTTCAACCAGATGAAGATGCTTTGTACATGTTGGTGTTGTCTTGTAAAGCATTGCAATTACTGCCTGAAAGTGTATAAATAGTCTAAAAATTGTAAAAAAAAAAAAAAAAAAAAAAAAATGTAGAGCTTCTAGGGGAGACCCTAGGACCGCCCCCCCCCCCACACACACACGGGGTGGATATATCCCAGTCTCAAGCTCCCTCCCCTATCTCTCACTATTAAACTTTTTTGAAAAATATTTCACCCCTACATTTGTATGTATAGTTACTTTTTACATGGTGGTGCTGGCTTTTGAAGCTTGAAAATTATTGCCTGAAGGTGTCTAGTCTGAATAGCCTCAAAATTGCTTATTGGGAGCAAAAAAAGCCCCAGGACTTCTAGGGAGAGACCCAGGGATCCCCCCACCCACAGTCAAGCAGTCCACATTGAATCACGAACAAAAAATACCTATTATGTGTATATCATCAGGGAGGGGGTGTCACCATGTTTTAGAATTAAGTGGTATGGGGGGTCAGCCCGTTTTCGGTTTTACAGATAGGGTAGGACTGATGGATGAATCCACCGCGCACCCCCCCCCCCCCCCACACACACACAGGCTGGAGAAACTGACTGGTCCCTAACATACATACATAGTTCATTTATTTGATAACTTACATTTGAAACGTCCAGCATTACATGGTTTACGTCAATGTATCCACAGCAATAATTAAAATCATGAAATACTTGAACAGCAGTTGTCAGGTCACCTTTGATAAGTTTCATATCGTCCGTGTTTAAGCAGTTCCAGTCAGTGAAATCAGTCAATTTTGACAAGTTGCCATTCTCGGAGAAGTCGTCAAAGATTGTTAGCCAACCGAGACGTGATTTCCCTATCATTCTCATTTGTTGTTGTCTGAATAATTTTGGCAAACCTAGCAAGAAAATAAGAGAATGGCAATTTTGTCAGGGAATATTATGACTTTTTCCATGTTAATGGATGAACTCATGATATATTTTCCTAATTATAAATTAAAAAAAAAAATCTGCAATTTTAATTCTTTCTGAAACATTTCGCTAAATGTAGCCAAATATATAGTGATAGAGGTTTAGTTTGAGGCCATTCTGTAATGGAGTACGATACATTTGAGTGGAGAAACACCGAACCATCACATGTAAGCCAATTGATTTCAATTAAAATACTATGTATCTCTGTCTCAGCATTTTTTGTACCTCTTCAGAATTAACCACCAGTGGCGGTCATCTTACTTTTGATGGTGCATAACAATGCTATAATTGTATCCGCTAAATTGGCAAAATTAGGTACAAAGTGAAATCTAGATGCATTTGTGGAGGAATCAAATAATAAATGATATCTTCGAAAAAATAAAATTTATAAAAATCAGTTGTCTATTAAAATAATATACTGCTGTGAAAACTTACGATGGTTTGGGGATTCATATATTGAATAAGAGTATCAAATACCACAATAAGATGATACGGAAGGTGTAACTATGTTCGCAATGATATTACTTCATATAATCACTCATTGTTTACTGCAATATGTCAGTTGTCACTCAAAAAAGTCAGCTAGTCCAGTAGAATAGATTGTAATTACTTCATAATATACTGCAATGTTGTCATAGTGTTCCACTGCTTAATTCTAAATAGCACATGTAAGGCAGCTGTGAAATACTATTTGACATACTCTCTTGCTATAAGTATAGAACATAGTTTCAACCTACCTTCGTGTTGTCTTTTTTTCATCAGGCTTTCAGCGAATCTTCTCAATCGTCTCACATCAATAAATGTAAATTCAGACGTAGAAAATGAATACAAGAAAGGGTTGATCATTGAATTCAGTGGCAGAACAACCACAGCGAACCAAGAATAAACAATACCAGACATCTTCAAACAAGCTACACCTATAAAGGTTACTATGGTAAGTGGTAACCATGTCAACAGATTGGTGCTAATTATAGCTAAAACCATTACCAGAATCTTACGGCTGTTACGTGATTTACGATCTCCACCGACGGCCTTTCCACTTTTGCGAGTATTGTTGAGGATTATGACATAGCAAACTACTATTATAGTAACATAAATCAAGTCTAGAATTGTGAATATTGTAAAAGAATATTCCCAACCTAAAGGTCTATCATGTCGTAGGTGAAATGGCAAACAAACGGTGTTGTCTCCGTAAAAGAACTCTCCGAAATAATCGATCGAGGAAAGGGGTATGACTGCAAACAAAACGTTAACAACAACCCCTCCTGCTATAATACCACTCGCCATTTTAAGAGACACCTTTATTTGTTTTAACGGATTTGTAAGAACGACACATCGTATCAAGGACATGGTAGTTAGTATATAGAGTGTCATTTTGCTACACACTGTTGCTAAGATACCAAGGAATTTACACATTATGCTTGTACGCCAAAGCAAATCTTGAGTAACATATTTACTACCATAGTATGTATCCACACTTGCCATGGAAACCAAGTACACACTCATAAGGAGGTCAGAAATAGATAAAACCAATATCATAAATGAATCTGTTGACATACAAAGATTGCGAGGCACAGACTTTACTCTCCAACCAATACAGTAAACATTCAACAAGAGTGATATCAACCCAATTACCCATGCTATAATGCGAACAGGGTTATTTGGTAGTAGGGGTTTGCAAGACCTGAACACATTTGCCTCTGGCAGACATTCGGTAATATTGCCATCCTCAACTCCAGCTACACAACAGAAGGTATAAACATCAGAGTATCTGGAAGGAATATTTAAAATAAAACTATCTTGCTGTGCATTATCTTCATTTAAAATTCGTATTCAAATAAGAACAACTTAACAACTCACTCGATCAATGATGATCTTTGTAAATTTGTAAACTCACCTAGCTTATACTATCAATAACATTACATAATTTGGTAATTTTATATATCTTTCAGGTTTGTGTAATCAGTCATCATATAATAATTCAAATTAATAATTATGAATATATAATTCAATTTTACGGATATCCCCGTCGTCTGTATTATTCAGTATACTTACAATTTGTCAAGGTTTACTAATCCATAAAAGACATCTTTCCAGAAATAAATGATACGATTATGCCGAATGTCCCTAAATATACAAAAAAAACGGATTCTTGTAAGTGAAAGGTAAAGACAAAACAATGTGTGTGTGTGTGTGCGCGCGCGCGCGCGCGCGCGTGTGTGTGTGTGTGTGTGTGTGTGTGTGTGTGTGTGTGTGTGTGTGTGTGCGTGTGTGCGCTAATAAAGCATAAACACATGTATGGCAATCAACTGACGTAATGTGATCTACTTATTGTAATGTCGACGCTGAAAAGTAACAAAAGTAAAATACATAATAATATCAGATTTTTTTCTAAAGGAAAATATTTCATTGTGCACTTTTTAAAAAGAATGTTATTAATACTCACAACAGTTTCAGTCTTGTAAGGCCATTCAAAATCTGATGCGAGAGTGTGTCCAGATCATTGTTGGACAAAATCCTAGAATGTTAAATAAAAAAAATATTGCAGACAATATACAATGACAGTTATTGTTAAATCTAACAAGACATTCAAATAGTAATAAATGATATAGTTATTTTTAATTAAGCATACATATTTTGTGTATGTTTACTACATATGTTACTTTGAGTAAATTAAACCAGACTCCACCCCATCCCATCCCTTAAAGTGTCCAAACCTGGTCACGTTTTCGGTGAGGTAAGAGAAGAAACAATAAACTATCAGAAAATGTCATCGGGGAGTGGGGGTGAGAAATAATCTCCTTTAGAAGGAGACAGAAGCAAACGATTTTTTCACAGACGCATTTTAACTGTGAAACTGTTTATTTAACTTGCAGAATATAGGATGATTTTGTGTAAGATAAGAAACCACTAAATTCTTATGTTAAAAAATCATTTATAATTTATTAATTTTTATTTACGTGGTAAATGGTTAATAATTATAATTATTAAGCTGTAAGAAATTTCTACTTTTAGTAAATTTCATTTATAAAGTAGTCATGACTAAAAAATAATAATTATAAACTAAAGCTATATATATATATATATATATAAACTTACAGAAACTTACAGAAACAAAAGATTTCTTAGATCTCTGAATATTCCAGTTGGTAAATCCGTAAGGGCATTTTCTGAAAGATTTCTTCAATATAAACAGTTGATTAGTCAGTAAAGGAATATTACCTCACTGCAGAAGAAAGACGAGTAGAAAATCTCAAAATTATTTCTTTTCCATCTATGCGTATTCCAATTAATTATGAATAAGGAGAAAATAAACCTACGACGATTTCCTCATTGTGTAATACTTGAATTAATACTTAAAACACAAAGATGTAAAACCAAGGCAACATTACTTATGTATCTGTCTCCTACATCATCTCTATTCTACAGCACTTTAGCTTGTATACTATTATATTAATTTGGCATGATAAAGACGGACATGTGGTGAAACACATCCAGTACTATACACAGCCTGCTCTTCATTGTCTTCCACTGTCGAAATTATATCTTACAGTGAGTGGAAACTAGGGTCTAGTATTACATATTTACAGGTTTGTAAATACAAGATGTACGTGACAGCTATGATTAACCATAAAAATACTTACAGGTAGCCTAACTTGGTCAGTTGACTGAATGTATTCTCGGGAATCACTTTCTCAAATCTTAATTGACAAGCAACACTGCGAATTAAAAATACGAACATAACATATGATTCAATGTTGCTATGAAGTTTACATTAACAATAGGCAGATGGTCTATTTTAGATGTAGTATCTGTTTTTTAAAAGCGTTCCACATTTACTTAAAATATATTTAATCGTCACATATAACAAATAACACAACTTTCTGTAATTTCAATTTGATTAACCCTTCTCCAATGTGTAAATTGATAATAAGAACACTCTCAGAAAACTTAGTAGATGTATATTTTTATGCTTCTAAACTTAGAATAGATGCTAGTAGCAACTCTGAGATATAAACCTTTCCCTATGGCCTATTGAGGGCCTGACTAATTTGTTATTTTCTAGTGATCCGTTCATTCTTTGCATATTTTATGTTTGTACTTTTTGGCCGGTGGCAACCAGTACTGAATAAACGATTGAAGAACCATTTCAATGATGATATGCATTCATTTAATCTATTTCACTCTTGGTGTTAAGCCATATATAATTGTGTCAGGTAGTAATGACTGTTGCTTTTGACTTTATGATACCTTCATATATTGTGTATGGCTTGAAATATCTTAAACATTTGCCACATATGTCATAGAGTAAAAGTAAGTTAGACAAATACGCATTATGAACAGATATATAAAGTCATTCCCTGGCTTGAATTGCGTACTCCTCAGTATGATTTACAAGCTAGTGACATAGAAATATGTAAAGTTACATACACGTTTCTCAATTCCGAATATAAATTATCCAGTACACCAGTTGAAGTATTTATGCACATCATTTCAAGATCAATGCATGAACAACCATCGGGACATGTAAAGTCTGTTGAAATAGTAATTGTAATCAATGCTCAAAAAATACGCAGCTACATGCACATACACGTGCACAGCTAGAATTAATTAGGTCTAAAACCGGACTGTGACCGGCATGGTAAAGGTATGACCACCATGGCCTGCTTAGGGAAAAGGATTCAGTCCTGTGGCAGGTTTGATATGACAGGTATGTGGCAAGCCTGGTGGGTCAAGTATGTGGCAGGTATGATATGACAGCCATGTGGCAGAACTGATCTGACAGGCTTGTAGCAGGTCTGTATTATGGCTTTGGAAGCTCTGTTCAATCAGACCTGTGGTAGGCCTGACCCATTCGGCATGTGACAGGTATGTCTAATCAGGCCTGTGACAAGCCTGATCATTCAAGCATGCAGCAAGCCTGTACTATCAGTCCTGTAGACAGACAGGCAGGCAAGCAGACAGGTAGACCGGATAATATATGAACACAGACACTCGCGCGAAAATAACTACACCATATATGCCCACACACCCATTAGGAGAATATGTACGTAATTTAAGATTCATGATTTATACAAATAATCAGTAACATAATGCAGCATACAATCACCACCTAATGAAAAATATACAGGGGGAGACTCAAAACTGCATGTCCACTTAATATGAAATACTTGCTTTGTGTGATCAACATATATATCATGATAGTATGGGATCAATAGTAACGGATGATAAAATTAATCAAAGACAGTGTTCTAAATACAGACATATGACTAGAACATTAATTCTTTTTTTTAATTATAGCTTCTAAATAGTTATGTCAAATAATTAAAAATAAATTTAAAAACGTTTGAACAAATCAACCCACCACAATAAAGTTCATCATCTCCGTGCATACAGTGAGGCGTACCATCACATATATAGTCTGGACCAACACAAACCGTGCTACTTCTACACATGTATGTTCCATTTGGACACTGGAATTCAGCTGGTAATAATAATCATGTTATAATAATTCATGAGTAAAAGAATATATTAAATGTACGTGTAATTCTAGCAATTGCTGTAAAATTTGTAACACATATTTGAAGTTATCTTTACTCATTAATTCAGTGACAATGCTCAAAAATGTAAATATACATGCAGAACATTTCCCCATAATGTTTAAGTTGAAGTTACTACAACTTAGTCAAGAATCAGTATTTTTGGGTTAAACTTATGATTATTATTAATCTCAGATAGCTCATCCCTAGCTTCCCCTTGTTAACGAGTAATGCAAACTATGGTATAGACTAGAAAGTCTAGAAATAACTATTTTGATATATATATATATATATATATATATATATATATATATATATATGTATATGTATATATATATATATATATATATATATATATATATATATATATATATATATATGTGTGTGTGTGTGTGTGTGTGTGTGTGTGTGTGTTGATATATATACCGCAATTGTACAATACTTCATCATAGCCATTATGACAGTCTTGTATGCCATCACACAATCTATGGAGTGGGATGCAGTAACTATCAGGGCATTTGTAGGTGTATGCTGGACATACAAAGTCATCTGTTTAAAAAACAAAGCACTGAGCATCATACTACAGACTGAAATGATTTTAAGTATTTTGTGTTTGTATTCAATGTATTCAAATTTTTCTCAAAATTGTGAAATGTTTCTAAATTCATGAGTTAGTAATAATTATGATAAATCATAAAAGTCAATATTTTTCACTATATTAATAATATCACAGCATCATTATTTCTTTATATGACAAAATCTAAATCTTGCTTTATATACGTACTGCAATCCCTCAAATTGGAGGCATCCCTACATCCTGGAGTGTACCCATATTGATCAAAATCATAAAGACACCAAAGCTTGTCATCAATACAAATGCCATCCTGACATCTTCTTTCCGTGTCATCACATGTGATTTTTCTCTCTAATGGTACATACAAAACGATGTGTTGTCAAAAATGTATTTTACTATATAATGCACTTTCAGAACATTCTAGGTGTTTTAGTGCCAATTCAAATGTAACGGCAAGTATTTATTTAACGTTAAACATCGAATATTTTGTGATATACTCTGTGGCATTCTGTATAACGTGATGCAAGCCTCGTTTAATATGAAGCACCAGATTTAAACTGAATGCCTTCCGTAAGGGTATAGTCTTGCAATTTCATGATTTATGCAAGAAATTTAGCTCTATATCTGTGATTTGTCAAGTCCCAATGAAAATTAGTTGTCTAAAATGTTGTTGAAATGACAGCCATGCCTCCTATTCTCAGCACAGGAAAGCTTGCCATCCTCGACTTAGGCTTTCGTGATCCCCTACATACCCGGGATATGGCATGTGCGTGTTGAACTTCCTTCTGTCCCACCACGAGTTTACACATTCCTTTAATCACTACAGGAAAATTGTCAAGATTTTGTTGAGTGGCGCACCCTCATGTACACTAATTATATAGAGGTCAATGTATAGGTCACCATTATTGATACATTGTTGCGAGATCCGAATACACCCGACGGCAGTGATGCAGAAACCTTCCCTGTAGACTCAATGGTATTATTTCAGGTTTGATTCCGTCCGGTGTCTTTGGATCTGAGGCCATCTGACGCTCAACATAACGTTGATAAGATAATGCTACCTGAATCTGAATCTGAATCTGAATCCAACTTTATACTCGTTCGATCGATTAATTACTCAGATTGGTCTTTAATATTCATCGGATTATTACAAAAGCCTAATCATTTCTTGCCATTACCCTACGGAACATGTCTATGAAATTTCGTTTGAATTGATGCAGCCGTTTTTTCGGAAATGGTGAAACAGATACACACACAGAGAGACACACACGCACAGACACACAGACTTCATCGCTATTATATAAACTTCCTTACGGAAGTTAAAAATGTATTAAAATATTTCGATCTATATTCATTGCACCAGATACCTATTAAGTGCACTTCACTAATTAAGAAATGAACCGTAATCAGATATAGCTCTAATTTTCAGTTTTCTGTAATGTTATTTGTTGTTTTAAAAAAGAACGACCTAAAACAAATTAATGTTACATTGACAAACACATACTTGAGTTTAAAAAACCTTCGTCAAAGACATCTTTGGTAAGAATCATGAGCATACCATATTTTACATCTTTTACATCTTTTGTACACAGGATAACAAAAATTCCTATTCTTAAAGACAACCGCGATAAATAATTGAAGCAATGGGGTAATTTTCTTCTGGTTCTAGAAACAGTGACAGTATAAAGGAATTCAGTAACATACCACAACCAGATTCATCCTCGGATACACCATAATCACAATAAACACAGTTAGTGATTCCATCACAACGAAGAGAAGGTGCAATACATGTACCATCAAGACATCTTATAGCATTACAAATATCTGTTATAGAATTAGTCATACAATTAAAATATATGCAAAATAACTTCTAAAAATGAATTCATAATTACCTTTTCGGTATATCTCAAGGGATCGTAATAAAACATACAAACGTTACAAATATTATATTTTAGTATCCAGATTGTTTAGTTATTTACATTCAAAGTATTCACTAAAGACTTGAGACTTCAGATAGATTTCAGATTAATGACAAAGGTAGACGTATAATATATATATATATATATATATATATATATATATATATATATATATATATATATATATATATATATATATATATATATATATATATATATATATATATAGTATAATATAATGTGTGTGCGTGTGTGTGTGAATTCATTACCTTTATCTGTGCAGTCAATTTCATCGGATCCATCAAAACAGTCCAACTTCAAATCACATTGTTTGTTAAGGCTTATAATCTGACCATTTAAACATTGAAATACGGTTGTTGCATTGTAAATGGTAAAATCTGGCAGAAGGTAGAAAAATTGAATTCATGACTTCCTAATCAATATAATGAGTTGATTGACATGGGCCGGTGGATCTGCTCCTATCATTTTACCATTATTGCGCACCCCCAATATTGCACCTTTTTAACTTCTTCATTTATAACTGTTTTTTTCGGAACTATGTCTCTATGATAAAAAATATACTGTAGCTATGATTGCACGATATGAATTGTTACCATACCAAATGTCCTTTAAATAGATTGGAGATCTCATTATTCGAAAAAAAATTAAACTCCAAGCTGCTTTTTATTCATTGACTCAAATACAGACTACAGATTGTCTTACATTAACCAAGGGTAAATAATCTGTACGTACTTCAGGCAAGTCTGTTAATTTGTCTCAAGCAAATCTGCCATTGCTGAAAGCAATATATTGAAGGCAACACTTATCGCAAACTGTTCAAATGGACTTACCACAATGTTTCTCGTCAGAGCCGTCATGACAATCTTCATAAAAATCACAATATTTTGTAAACGCCACATGCCTACTATCATCACATTGGAATTGAGTAAATGTTATATTATCTAGACAGGAACAATAACTTTGAAATATACTTATGCATAGGTAGTTCACTATAAGGCCACTTTAGTAATATACAAATGTAATGTGAAATCTGATTTGAAAAACAACAACCAATATTCACTTTTGAATATAAAGCACTTGGTTTGAATTCATTATGCTTCACTTGTACTTCGGTTGCTATTTTGAAGAAAGGCATCATGTTGATAAGATAAGTACGCTCAATTCATGCCAATAATATAAATAATTCAAAGTTGTATATAACATTCTTTAAATCAATAGAACTTCTTTGTATAAGAAATATTTCCGTGTATAGACAAATGACAGTATTAAGCGAGTACCACCAAAACACACTAAGTGAATACATCTACATTCTTTGTTGCTGTAATATATATTAAAGATTCGAGTGTTAACATATTAACATATTAAATATTTATAATCAATAGCACATAGATTTTCCAATATTTGTTATTTGTATTAATGAACAGGGTAATTACACGAAATTTTCTCACCGCATACGTGACCATAACAGGTAACAGAATCATCACACAGGTCACTTGGATGAATACATTCTCCACTCGTACATTGATACATATTCAGAGGACAAGAACCGTTTTCTATCAAATCCAACAATACTGAATGTCAGGATACATAATAATACACGAGAAGTCGGGTCATGTTATTTTATTACTTTAAGTAGAGTTTAAGTAAGCATCTTTTTTTAATCTAATTAACTTCATATTTTATAAACATTTTCCTAAATAGGCAAAGGAAATGATTGTGCGTTCAGAAGGATTGTTTATAGACCATATATGTATTACGGTATGAAAAAAAAATCTGCTTTTGAATTTGAATAAAATGTTGAATGTAAATATACACTGGGAGGTAGTTCTATTTTGAACAGATTGATTTTGGGCGGACGCAGAAAGACGGTGATGACTGAAATCACAGCGTAATAGACCAAGGGGGCAAATTCACATATAGGAACATTGTTTTTGACTGTGGTAAGATCAGTGATCGGAGTCGAAAACCGTCTTATAAGTAATCTGTATAAGTATATTTACTTTCCCCCAAAAACAATATGTTGAGTTATAGTGACTTTTCCCCCCTCAGATCCTATAAGTTCCGTTAATGTCTGTATGAAGTGTAAGTTTACTCCTGGAACTTGAACAATTCTAAACAACCTCAAAATCAATTATTGCTGGAGAGTGCATATTTCAGTATGTTATATAAAGTTATTGTATTTTACATTGCCTTAAAATGAAATATATGTATGATAGGTGAAGTCTCAAAACACCCTCAGTATTTGAATTATGCAAATGTTTACTGTTGTATATAGTGTTAGCATTCACTAACTTGATAGTTGGTATCAAATAATATATAGTGTTAAATCATACTTTGTCTTTAATATACCGAATTAGTAGTACATTGTACTCACCACTAGTGAAGCTTTTCACCGTACGATTTGTGGCGGAAATTGATGCTACAAATATAAAGCCGATGCTATGGTTTGTGAAAATGAACTTTGGAAGTAAATTTGTACATGCACAGATGTTGACGCACACAACAAAGTATGTTTTCTAACATTTTTCTCGGTTTTCAAGAAGATGTTTATTTGTCGAATTTAGTGATTTCCATTTTACTTACCATTATTTGTGTCAACCGTTGATCCTTGCTTGCATATGAAAAGATGTGATAGTTGATAGAGGATATCATACCAGTGATTATGTGAATGAAAGTTATTTAAGTACAAAGCCACACAGTCTTGGTAAATGCTTCCATCAGGTTGCATGCTAATTGAAGTGACGAGGCAAACAATATTTCTTTATAGGTATGTGTAAAGACCAATTGCACAACCATTAAGAATATCTACATTGCAAAGTTATGCATGTAGGCATGCATTCATACACACATACATACATACATACATACATACATACATACATACATACATACATACATACATACATACATACTTCATATATCCATACATACATACATACATACATACATACATACATACATACATACATACATACATCCATCCATCCATCCATCCTTCCATACATACATACATACATACATACATACACACACACACACACACACACACACACACACACACACACATACATACATACATACATACATACATACATACATACATACATACATACATACATACATACATACATACTAATACAGCATACGGACTTTCAGCATTGCAGTTTAAACCATGTTCGAAACATATTGAACTATTCAAATTGTCACAAGTGTTATTATATTTGATGACTTTTAATATATTGTTAACCTTACCCAGTTGCACTCCAATCAGAATACATAAATTGGACGCCATCTGACCATATATATTGACCTT
This sequence comes from Glandiceps talaboti, assembly GCF_964340395.1. Taxonomy (NCBI): domain Eukaryota; kingdom Metazoa; phylum Hemichordata; class Enteropneusta; family Spengelidae; genus Glandiceps; species Glandiceps talaboti. The sequence continues at coordinate 9,704,602 of NC_135551.1, forward strand.
CTCTTTGTATATCAGTTAAACCTATCAAGACAATACACCCTTGATTAAAATTAAATATGTGTTTGTATTTAAGGTAAAGCCTGGAAACATTTGTATTTATATTCTGGAAAAAATAGTAAATTTACATACCTATATATATCCAAGATCTAGGATAACCCAAAACAATTGTATGTATGAACTTAGCTTCTTTCTCTGAGGTAATACTCGTGAGTGATGAGTTATTTTCACGGCAGATATTGTCACTCTCTGTCCACGTTATACTTGCAGACATAGAAAACAGTTTATAACAGCGATCTTGATATGAAACCCAGTCTGTTGTACAGTTTTGCTCTGAAAAGTACAGCATTTGATAACATATAACTGCCTATCGTCTTGTTATCGATTGAATGTGTAAAGAGGCAAGTCATATTTACACATTATACATTTTGGTCTGTCTGTCTGTCTGTCTGTCTGTCTGTCTGTCGACTATCTGGCTGTCTCTGTCAGTCAGCCTGTCTGTCTGTCTGTCTGACTGTCTGTCAGTCTGTTGGTCGGGCGGTCGGTCTCTCACTCGGTCTGTAAGTCTCTAACCGACATCATGTCATGGGTGTCTTACCTGAATATTCCAAAAAGCTATCCATTTTATAGCGTATGTATTCGTATTTTGCAAGAAATCCCATGCTGTTATCATTGGTATGATCAGATGTAAAAAGAACGAACATTTCATTGAAATCAGATAATATTACATCCGGTGGGGGACTTCTATTGCAGTATCGTCGTCTGGAACGATCGTTGATGGTATTTCCACTGTACACTTCTATATTATCTAAAAGGCAATCTCGATTTGATCTCCCAACATCAAACTCATGAATGGAAAATCTGATGTATGACTTATCATCAGCACGTAAAAGCCATGAACATCGCATCATGTATGGATAGGGTATAGGGTAGTCTCTGGTTGAAATGATACCAGATACATAATTTGTACATAACACGTTGCTCAAGCATATTCTGGAAACATCCTGGCAGTTCAAAACATCTGTTAGTATAAATAAATAATCAAATTCATTATATCTATGAACAGATGTATTGTTTAATAACATTTCCTATGGATTGTCTGTTTCTCTCTGTGCCTGTCTGTCTGTCTGTCTGTCTGTCTTTCTGTCTGTCTGTCTGTTTGTATGTCTGTCTGTCTGTCTGTATGTATGTATGTATGTATGTATGCATGTATGCATGTATGTATGTATGTATGTATGTATGTATGTATGTATGTATGTGTGTGTGTCTGTGTGTACGTGTGTGTGTACATATGTATGTATGTATGTATGCATGTATGTGTACGTACGTACGTACGTACGTACGTATGTATGTATGTATATATGTAGGTATGTATGTATGTATGTGTATGTACTTACATACGTATGTATGTATGTATGTATGTATGTATGTATGTATGTATGTGTGTATGTATGTATGTGAAAACTCAAGGCAAGGCAATCAGTACAGACCTTACACAAACACCTAACAAACCCTTCAGCTTTAGAGATCGCAAACAGTGTCCGCTCAACGGCAATTGCCTATCAACCAACGTAATATACAGGACACAAATCACATCAAATAACAACAACAACAAAAATGTACTTTGGGCTAACGGAGAACACGTTTATACAACGATTCTCAAACCACAAACACATAATTACTCATAAAAGGCTCCATTATAGCACACCGTTATCCAAACAAGATTGGTATTTGAAGGAACGGAACCAACAATATAATATCAAGTGGGATATCATCAACTAAGTGGCTGCTACACAAACTAAACATTGTAATCTCTGTTTAACAGAGAAACCATAAGAGCATTATGCTACTGAACAAGATATCCCAAATAGTCTCAAAATGTCGCCATGAAAGTAGTAGGCATTCTCTCTCCAACTATAAAAGTAAACCTCCGTAGGAAATAGTTCAGTCCGACCATCTTGTTACGCAATATACACACAAACATGTAAGTGTATACATATCGAAACATTGAGTGTTATCAGTCATTTGATGATCGCTGAGGAAGCATGAAACTCCGGGTAACGACTGACGACATCCTTACTCTTTTGAATTAAGTCTTTAATTTTCTGCGACTAATATTGCATCGAGCACTGTTCTCTGCATTGAGACACATAATATTATATATATATATATATATATATATATATATATATATGTCTGATGATCGCACCATGCGTGAAACTCCGAGTTACAACCAAGAAAGAGTTCCAGTACTACCAAAACTATTACGCTCTGCCACTGCGGTATAGAGCACTGTCTTAGCAGATTGATACTCACTGAGCTATATATATATATATATATATATATATATATATATATATATATATATATATATATATATATATATATATATATATATATATATATATATATATATATATATAATATACATATCTACTGGTTACCTTCTGTTAGTCGAATATGGTACTCCATTGTTGTTGACGGGTACATTTCTGGAACTCCTTCAGTCATCCAATGTGCTACGTGTCCTAGCGTGCATAGACCTGAGTGAACTTTGAATGTGGCGAATTTGCAAACACTAGGTATCCAATCCAAACAGTAGTGTAGGCAATCTTCTACACTGGATACACCTAGAATCCAATCTTCGTCATTAAAGGCACGGTATGTACGATATGTCGTATAGAAATTTAAATGTGGGCTTTCTAATTGTTAAAGAAAATAACCAAAAATAGGAATATTAGATGTCCATGAGACCCATAATAACAATTGAGGGGGGGGGGGCTTGTAAACTTATAGACACTTCCAAAAACAGGGCAATATAATCATCGTATTTACACAAACAAATATAACTATAAGAGTGAGTAAATGGGGAGTCAGATAAAAGGTTATAACTAGTCTAGGCCCGTCCCCTCATATACTTATATGGAGAATTTCACAGCAGGGTACTCATAAGACTCAAAACACATACCTATTATGTACACAAAATTAAAATTACAAATATACAGTTGACCAGTTATACTGCTTCAATAGATGTTGCTTGAAGATCATATATAATTCCCCATAATTATTTATTATAATATAAGTGATTTCTGGGTTGAATGAATCCACTGCTACTTATCCCATACTGGTATCCTAAATACATTTCTTTCCTCATTATGTCACTTACATTGTGACGTTTGAAAGTCTTTGCCAGAAGTAACAATGGTTTAAAGTACTCTGAGCATAGGATTGGGGATTGCTGATTAAATACCTCACAATGCAAGTATGGATGGATGTAAACTAAAATGTTTGCTGCAATATTCTGATATAAGCTCTTTGATTAATGTTGAGTTAATACTAGTCATGGTAGGGTCATGTTTCCCCAATCTGATTAAAATCTGATGTGGCTGTTACATTTACTGTCGTTTGTTTTCTTGCGAGCGCCCTTAACACTCATGTGAAACAATACCATAGGTTTTCCTGCACCACACAAGAGCGCTGAGTGAATTCTCTTAACGAATGAGAATGCGTAATGCTCCGAAACACACGGCTAGCGCGCTTTAGAGGACTCTGTTCGAATAGAGCACGAGCACAGAATGCTGACAACTATTTTATCGCCATTGTTTGATGGTTTTCTTTCTTTAAATTTTGAAGGTGAGTGTTATATTGTAAAACGGATTCTGGTTGAAAACTCGTAAGTACGAGATTGAGTAAAGGTAACAGCTAAAAATAAATCGCGCTGTGTACACTATATCGGCTTTTAATCAGATTAGCGTTTCAAAAGACTTCCGTGGTCTTGCAGTGAACATTTTGGAAGACATTTCTTATTGTCTTGTGATTGTACATCTTTAAACAACAATAACACTGATATGTAATCTATAACATGTTAGTACATCAGCTTTAGTGTTTAAGCTGAATGGTTAGTTTGGACATTGATATATTTTACCTTGTGTTCCTGCATCCGTACCATAGACCATGAATCCCGTATTTACATGATTAGGTCTCTTTTGCAATAATTCGATAGAAATATAATTTGTTGAAACAGGTGGATAGATAGAAGTCACACTAGGTACCACTTTGTATATCTAAATAATAAGCAAACTGTGAGGCAATAAACACGTTCGTGATGACCCAAGTGAGTGTCTATTTCAAATTGACGATGACTTATATGGAATAGGCACTATGCATGGATGGGCCTGGGTGGCTCAAGTATAGGAGTTAGAATGAACTGAAAAGTTTTTACAGTTCCACAGTGTCATGTTAGTGAACATTCAATGTTACAAGGTTTAATTTCTGTACGTGTCTACATAAATGAAGCCGCTATTAGGAATTCACACGAAACAGGCCATCTCATTTGTATCTTGATCACTTGATCATGTACTTATTTATATTGTATGCATGGCGTGATCTTGGTGATACCAGTCAAGACTAATGAACATTCAATATAGCCTGTAGGGAAATCTGTGAAATATTACCTTTGCATTTCTGCATGTTTCTATATAAATGAAACAACTAGTAGCAATTCACGGCACAAAATTAACTCATTTATAACTTAATCATTTGAGAATGTACTTATTTATATTTTAGCAACCATACGTACCAGGTTACTGTCTTTGTTACCATACCCTTTGAACCAAGTTTTACCGTCGACGCTGAATGTAAGTTTTATCCACTCAAACCCAGTAATCGATATCAACACTATGCCAGCCACAGATTCTAGTCTTGCTAATTTCACAATAATATGTTCATAGAATTTTAAAGAAACCCACATCTTATCATAACTGTATCCAAAGGCAGGGGTTGGTATATTACTGACATCACCTATATTTTGCAAGTAGTTTTCTGGCAAAGGGTTATCATATCCCTCGAACAAAAGAACTATTGATTGGAAATACCGAGGTGTCGATACTGACTTCTCGACGTGCTGCGAACCTATAAAATAAAATCATATTAACTAGCATAATGTATGTATGTATGTATGTATGTATGTATGTATGTATGTATGTATGTATGTGTGTATGTATGTGTGTGTATGTGTATGTATGTATGTATGTATGTATGTATGTATGTATGTATGTATGTATGTATGTATGTGTGTATGTATGTGTGTGTATGTGTGTGTATGTATGTATGTATGTATGTATGTATGTATGTATGTATGTATGTATACATGCATGCATGTATGTCCTTATATCTGTATATATGCAATGCGAAATCCCTACATGGTACAAACTTAAAGAATACAGGAAAATAAGTTGCTGTCCGTGTTTTGTGTTTGATAAATTGTGATTAGTGAAGAAGGACAATAGTGCAAAGTTGCTTTTGTTAAAAAATGCCACAGCAGCGACAGATATAGAATATATGCTTGTGCTTTGCATATCTCACTCACATATTTCAATTATTATAAACAGTTTATATATTCAAGAGACATTTTCTTGTTATCAAGTTGATTATGTTACTATGTTATAGGCGAAGTAGTTCATTAAGTTCACTTTATCTGAAGTTAGTTACTACGTTGTCAGATTGAAAGGTAAGGCCTCATATCAGTTTTAACAGCACTTTTGCATAACTTGAAATCATTAACCATATGGAATACTTACAGAAAAACCCCTCGGGAGCTCTTGTAGAGACAGTTAAATCTATGTCATACATTGCAGACCTCGATACCACTGTTTCTTGAAACCTATGATCCAGATTTATCCCAATAAAGAAAAGTTTTCCATTTGTCCAAAGCCAGTGGTAGCCTTGTAAACTTAAACCAAATCGCTCTGTACCGTCCGCTTCACTGATTTCAGCAATTCGAGCTTTTTCGTCTCTACAGGCATCGGTTGCTTCCTCCAACGTATCAAAACGACCCATTAATATGAATGCAATGACTGGGTTCAATGTAAAACAGAGAGGTGAAGCAATTAGGGGAACAATATATAATACATATTCATGTGCAAATAAAGAAGGAACAGACAAGCAACTGAATACCTATACGTTCAAACTACTGGGTTACATATAACAGTTAAAGTAACAATTCTTACCTAACTCACACTTCGTGCCAGTATAACCTATTGGACAAACACATACGTAGGAGTCGAACACAGGCACACATGTTCCACCATTGATACAATTATTAGGCATGCAAATGCCTTGTTTAGGGTAATCTATTACAGAAGAAATGGCAGTGATTAAGAACTGGTCCACGTGTTGTATAGTAAGTCCCTCTGTCATAAGTATTCTGTCGCGATGTGTTTAAGCACCAAGGATTCAGTCGCATGTTCCGACACTTGTGCTATCTTTTTGAAGAACCATGAAGATTACAGATGCATATTCTTTTCTTCTGAAACAATTCTTTATATAGCTCTGCCTGCCAACTGTGTTCTGGAACCCCCCCCCCCCCTTATAATTAAACTCATTGCCTCCAGAACCCTTTGATAAGCTGACAATATTGTCCTGTTCATAAGATATGCAACATCGAAGTTTGAGATGGTTATGGCTTAGGTTCTCGTTATCTCCTTCCCAGTATAATATATGTATCTCATTCATTGTATTGTTTTATCGACTTACTCTGATCATGATAAAGCTTCAGATGGATGGATAGACAGAACGACAGAACGACAGACAGACAGACAGACAGACAGACAGACAGACAGACAGACAGACAGACAGACAGACAGACAGACAGACAGACAGGGATAATATATCAAAATGGGAATAAAAACTCACTACAGTTTGATCCAGGTTGCCCAATATTACAGAAAGTATATTTAAGATCACTAGTTAGACATATTACACCGTCAATTTGTGCTGGCTTCCGGCAAAAATTGTTGTCCATGTCCATTATTCTCGTCAAAAAATCTCTATTTTCTTTGTCAAGCCTCGAAAACGCAGAGCTCCAGTGACTGCATGGCATTCCTGTCTCCATTACACTGACCGATCCACGGTAATCATTGCCATACATGTCATGGTAACATTCACCAATACCTCCTGGAATAGATACAGCTATAGGTTAAAATCACAGTTTTATATTAACCATCGAACAACGCACACGATACAGAAATCTCAACGTTTGAACAGTAAACACTAACACTAGTGTAACTTTTCTGTTATTAACAAAATTTAAAGTAAGAATTGTCTTCTTGTCAGGTTAATTAAACAAACGTTACGGTAGCCACAGATACAAATGTTATGTAATTGTTGAGAAGTAAGGTATGTAGAGCAGATATATATTTACTAAAATAGCAGGATAGCACATATCACAGTCGTTTGCAACCGTTTGACAATGTGGCCCTTGCAATAAATATTGTATAAACAAACATTGAACAGAAATTCCATTTGAATGTTATTAAGATATATTCATAATCGATAAAGTACGTCCCATCTGTTCCATATATAACACAACGCCCTCTCTCAAGTGTGTGTGTGTGTGTGTGTGTGTATATATGTGTGTGAGTGTTATTACCCCCACAGCATGTCTTTGCGCACCCAACAACTTTACTATGCAACTTTATACCACGTAACTGTGCATAATCGCTTTCCCTTCTGAACAGTTTGAGAAAATTAGGGAAAGAAAGATGATATACTAATAGAGCAATGCTGGTGGAAATTGATTTGTTAGCATATATGACTTATTAACAGGAGAAAAAAATCGATCATTAGTCAGCTGGTTTAATAAGTACTAAATGCACACTCACCATATGACGTAAAAACCTCTAATTCTAGAATTTCGATATCAAATATTGTGGTGATTGATCCCAAGCTCTTTGCAATTGTTAGATACTTGAGGTGACAATAGAATTGAATCCAAACGGTGTTATCAGTATTATAGTCTATAACGATGTAGTCATCATTTTCAACTGTTTTCAATTCAAGAAAGCCTCCACAGGTTAGTGCAGTTGTGGGCTTGTTTTTAAAAGGCTCCATGATAACCGGCGAGTCAATGACGAAAGACTTATCAAGTGCATATACTTCAGATATGATGTTTAGGGTGTAACCAACAGTATGAGCAGCAGCAGTACAGTATCATATGAAAATAAAGGAAAACATCGATGAGAAGAAGAAAAATAATCATTTCGACATGTTAGGCCAAGCAAAAGTGTTGTGTCTGGTCATGATGTGCAGTTCAAAGTAAAGTGACGACACGAATTTTAGTTTTTCCCTTTTTTCCCTGGACATGGCAGCCAATCCACTATACAACCCATGTCAAGTTACTGCCCAATTCAGGTTAGTAAAATGTTGGATAGGCTCACTTTACTTTTCGTAAGTCCAGAGGTATGTCTGCCTGAGTTGAATATGTAGGTTGTTGACTATAGATAATCATATTATACCAGTATATTGATGGCGCAAATCGAGAGATGTGATTGGTCTAGACATCAAACTAGAGCATCTAAAATGAGCTATAATGAACAGTTGGCAGGCATCCAAATTACTGTTCGCCTACGAACGTTGTAGTCCGTAGTGATAGTGAACTCTGCGAATTTTCAGAGGAGGATTTTCTCAGTGAGACAATAGTTCATGGGAAATTATGAAGGAAATTTCTAAAGCAGCCGAGTTATCGCGTATATGTACAAATCATCGCCTGCTAAGGTCAAGGCATGCACGTGATAGGTTCTACCCTCGGCTGGAGTGGAAACAAGTGAGCTGTCTTGTCATAAAAATGAAACAAGTGTAAGAGCGTACACTGACCGACTTAACATTAATCTAAATAGAAATATGTCTGGGATGCTGTCCTAGAGTATCAGTCATCAATCCGTGAGGGAAATCCCCAAACCCGAAAATCTACAGATGTAACTTCCAGTATTAAATAACAACCTGCCGCCATGTCTATCTTCTCACTTCACCGAGTCGCGAAACCGGCTGGGCACGAAGCATGCTGTATTCAATAAACCACTTCCAGTTTATACAGGCTGTTTATTCATTATTGTATACTTTTAATGAGCCGATCAATGTATTAAATCCAGTCGCTGCACAGCGTCGAGGCGTTCTTAAGATCAGCTCTCTTGAAAGCAACGTTATTGTAATGCAAATTACTCATGGGGGCGGGGGGGGCGCAATGAATCCAGCCTGGTCTCATCGTTTCAGACGTTTGTCAATATACTGGTATAATATAATAGCTATAAACCACCCCCGGGGATGGTATATCACTCGGTTTTGACCAGTGAACTCAATATATGCACTCACCATCGATCGTGATAATATATTTGTTCACTGGTCAAAATGTCTTGGTATACCATCCCCAGGGGGTGGTTCATTAAATTGAATGTCAAGTCGGTATGTCAAGTCAATGAACGTGTTGCAGGTTCCAAGGTGCATTGCGCGTCTCTCCATACAAAGCCATGTATTGTATACGCGCTTTTGGGTTTGCACACACTACTCAGGGGCGTGGTCGTCACATGATCGTAATCTAGGTTCACCTGTAAAATCCCTCTCTGTCATTGAAGCAAGTGTCTGGGCTAGTCTGAGGTGATACTATCGCCCATTTTACTTCTATGGTCACATTTAACCTGGACTGTGGCACTGTACAATATTTTACCCACAACTCTCTCTGTCTCTCTGTCTCTCTGTCTCTCTGTCTCTGTCTCTGTCTCTCTCTCTCTCTCTCTCTCTCTCTCTCATTTGTACTGTTGGACAGCAGCTCCTTGAAGTCAGACAAATCTCACCTGTGTACAGGATTTTGTAAGAATATTTTTGCCATTTTCAAAACGTAGAAATGACACTGAAGAGTTTCTGAATATATATTTTCATTGGTTCTGGTATCAATGATTTATTGTAGAAGGAGTAGCAATTTTAGAAATTTGTCAACAGATTTTCTTAAAAGACATGCAAAATATTTTCCACAAAACTAAGGAAAATATATGCACCTGTTAATGTGTTTGCCAACGATATAGATTTATTTTAATAGGTACGACAATTTAACATACTAAAACTCATCATACACACTGTCTACCCAAGTTATTGACACTTTGACATTGAAAAGTGTTTTATTCACAGTACATGTTTCATTTACTTGTTAGCACATTTTATGCAAAATTTAGAACTGTATTTTTTATTCCCAAACGTACTTTTGTTACATATTAATTAAACGTAATTACTATGCTTAAAATGTTGACAAATATGGGTTATTGAAGACGTTATAAAAAAGGAACTTCCAAGCATACAATCAGTGAGAGTTGTGGTTGGGTAAGATATTGCACAGTGTGTGGTACGCTGATACCTGCACAATCCGATGAAAACCCGAAGTAATGTACAGGTGCAGGTCTCGATTTCTTTTTGGCTGCTGTGTTTACTGTAGTTTTTTTTTAGTTTTTTTTACGAGCGCTCCTTACATATTATACTACTTACATCTAGCACTGTGACATTACCATATAGGTATTCCCGAGCCGCACGAGAGCACCAAGTGAATTCATTCAACCAGTGAAAACGCTTAAAACGTTCAAACATACCGGTGCAGTACTACAGATTGCTCAGTCCGAACAGAGTACTAGCACAAAGCACAGACAACGATGTTATGGTTATTGTTCGGTCGTTCTCTTTCTTTCATTTTCAAACGTTGATTGTAAGATGGATTCTGGTTGGCTAGTCATAAACGTACAGTACGAGAGTGGGTTCGGCTAAACCTATGGTATGGTGTCAGATGTATGTAAGGAGCACTCACAAAAGAACAAACAACATTAAACCTAACAGCCCAAAAAATGGCAACCTCTACACTACATCGGATTTTAATCAGATTATTGACTGGAAATTTATAACAAATGACTTTGAACTTTGATCAATGTGATACTTTAGTGATACTTTAGACTGTTAAAACTAGTTAAAAGCAAAATGAGAAAACAAACTCACATTTTTCCTTTACAGTAAGAAGTCTTATACTCGTAACAATAATCTCTTCTACGAATTTGACGGTAAAATAAGTAGAAACTTCAAAAGTAACACCATTGCTTAAAGTGCAAGAAGTGAAGTGTTCATACACTCTCATGGATGCATGGTGAGGTTTTAGGTCACGTGACTTGAAATCGATTTCCTCATATGGTAGATATACTCTAGATAACGTTTTCATGCCATAGTATTCATTAGCTATCTGAGTTCTACCATCATTGAGGTTAAAAACGTTTACGAATTTCGAACGCGCAATAATGGTCGATTGGACTGCTACGTTATAGGTACCTGTATATAGAGTACACACACATAGGTGTTAATAGTGAATAAAAATATACTAAACAATCAGAACTAAACCAAATCGAAGCAAATCAAACTAGACTAAAACTATCCAAACTGATCAGCACAAAAACGAAGCAAATCTAAACTAAAATGAAGCAATATAAAACTAACGAAATTACTTTATAGAGAAAAAAAGAAACAAATCAAACAAAACTAAACTAAACAAATAATACGACATGGATTAAAACGAAAATCTCAAATGAAAACACAAAAAAAATTACTAAGCAAAACAAAACAGAATATGCAACTAAAAGGAAATATACAAAATGAAATAAATAGCAATACAAACAATACAATACAATGCAATACAATACAATACAATGTAATACAATACAATACAATACAATACAATGCAATGCAATGCAATGCAATACAATACAATACAATGCAATGCAATACAATACAATACAATACAATACAATACAATACAATACAATACAATACAATACAATGCAATGCAATGCAATATAATACAGTACAGTACAATACAATACAATACAATACAATACAATACAATACAATACAATACAATACAATACAATACAATACAATATAAAAGATGAATGGATTAAACTGAAACAGCATACAACTACAATACAAAACGAGATGATTAGCCTAACCAATGAAAATCAAATATATCAAAACTTGTTTTACTTATTTTTGATTTCTTGTAGCAAAATCTTTTTGAATGATCCCAACAACAATTCACTTCTTCACAAGTTTCTTTAGCATTCTGCAAGATTTGGCAACCTTCTCTTTCTGCAGGTAACACCCAACATTTTGATCCTGTACGGACAGCAAATAGATCACGGTTAGGGAGACAATGTGTACGTGCGTCCGTGCGTGCGTACTTGTGTGTGTGTGTGTGTGTGTGTGTGTATGTGTGTGTGTGTGTGTGTGTGTGTGTGTGTGTGTGTGTGTGTGTGTGTGTGTGTGTGTGTGTAAATGAGTATGCGTTGGAGCATGCACATGCATTTTTTATATCCATGGTACTATGTTAGATACAAACGGACGGTCGGACGGACGGACAGACAGACAGCTGAATAGATAGTTACCTTCGTTTGGCAGACTCCCAAGGGTTGATCCTGAGAGAAGAGTGATTGCCGACAATATACCATAAAACCACATATTATGTTTATCCCAGTGTTACAGTAGTTGATATTAAATATATTTACTAGTACAATCCATTACACTGAAATAAATGCAATAACATTAAGAATGAATGGCTTGGTACAAAAAATTGTATAAATATTAATAAAATAAACTCATGTGCACACTGCTTCTTCCTACCGTTGATGTGCTGGTCTGTTTACTCGAATTTTACATCATTGGCAGCCCCGATTTTACCAAATCCAATTGTAGAACTGACTGTAACTTTATCTTGTAGAGAATAGTGCCACGAGCAATGAGATGGATCCCCATTGTGCACACGTTAGCCCTCCCCAACATTGTATAATAGCATTGGTTTGTTTGGCTGCAATAGACAGTAGACAGCGTTTGAATATTATAGTTGTCAGTATTTCCCATTATTTTCCATTTTTCATCTTACACATAATGTAAGATTACAGGACTACTTGCAAGCAGTTGTCTGTATTTCATCATACATTTAAACAAGGAAATCAAAATATTAATAATGACACAGTTTGGGAGCTATAAAAACTGTAAACATGCCATACTATTAATATATTATTCGCAGGCCATTTTTACCTCCCGTAAGGGTACGAAAGGTAAAGGGGGATGTATGTCTGTCTGTGTGTGTGTGTGTGTCAGTCTGTGTGTATGTATGTATGTCCGTCTGTGTGTATATGTGTGTGTCTGTCTGTCTATGTCATAATTTTCTTAAAAACGGCTGGTTCAATTATAATTAAATTTGGTACATGTGTGGTACATAATGTGTGGTACATAATGTGTGGGGTAATGGCTAGACCTGATTAGTTTTGGAGCGAGATCTGTCCATGTAAATTACGGAAATTTGCATATCAATGAAATCAACTAATTGTGCAATATCTTAAAACTGCATACTTCAATTTCAATATAAATAAGTATTTGTTAAATATAACAAAGTGCATTTGTCCTATAAAATGTGTTGATGTACCTTACAGTGTTGATGAATAATTTGCATAATTAATTATATTCGGTAATTAGTCTATATCTTAAGAATGCATACTTCAATCTCAATACAATTCAGTATGTACGTTAACTATAACAAATCGCATATGTCCTATAAACTTCGATGTACCTTACAGTGCTGATGAATAATTTGCATAATTAGCCATTCTCGGTTATTAGGCTATGTCTTAAGACTGCATACTTCAATTTCAATACAATTCAGTATATACGTTAACTATAACAAATCGCATATGTCTTATGAAGTTTGATCTACCTTACAGTGTTAATGAATAATTTGCATAATTAATGATTTTCGGTAATTAGGCTATATCTTAAGAATGCATACTTCAATTTCAATACAATTCAGTACATACATTAACCATAACAAATCGCATATGTCCTATAAAGTTTGATATACCTTACAGTGTTAATGACTAATTTGCATAATTAATGATTTTCGGTAATTAGGCTATATCTTAAGACTGCATACTTCAATTTCAATACAATTCAGTACATACATTAACCATAACAAATCGCATATGTCCTATAAAGTTTGATCTACCTTACAGTGTTAATGACTAATTTGCATAATTAATGATTTTCGGTAATTAGGCTATATCTTAAGACTGCATACTTCAATTTCAATACAATTCAGTACATACGTTAACCATAACAATTCGCATATGTCCTATAAAGGTTGATATACCTTACAGTGTTAATGAATAATTTGCATAATTAATTATTTTCGGTAATTAGGCTATATCTTAAGAGTACATACTTGAATTTCAATATCATTTAGTACATAATGTTAACCATAACAAAGCGAGTTTGTCCTATAAAATTTGTTTAAATAGCTTACAGTTAATGAAAAAAATTGCATAATTAACGATTTTAGGTATCTAGGCTGTATCTTAAAAATGCAAACTTCAAATTTCATATAATATGGTACATATATCAACCATAATAATACGCACCTGTCATATTAATTTTGTTGATGCAACTTTTACTTTAATGAGTAATTTGCATAATTAGTGATTCCCTTACGGGAGGCATTCAGTTTAAATCTGATGGATTCTTACTTTACTAAATTTGTGATATCAGTTTAACCTCTATTTATTTTTTTCAATGTACGATGACTTTGCGGATATGTTTCATGGCTGTAAGAAATTACAAGGTTTAAAGATTTCCGTGGGGAAATTGATATACATAAAGAAACAGGTTGGATTCTCATATTTCATGCAATCAAAACTGTAAACAGATATGAGATGCCTCAAAGGATAAGAGGGACTATATCCTATTACAATGTGCACTGAGGTCAAGGAATAGATCAAGTTACTAACAAAATAGTGTGAGGATACTGCACCTTAGGATAAATAGGTTGGTTTGAAAAAGTGGGCGCTGCTTTAAGATTCCAAGCTGAAAAGACCAGCCATCACACGTATACAATTTACTAGCATAAGACAAATAAAGGAATATGAAAACTAAAACAAATAATAAGTCCGACAACCATTTTCGAATTTCCGAAAAAAAACTGGTGTTTCACTTATGAATGTGGGAGAGAAAAATTGAAAACTTTGAAAAAAATCGAACATTTTTTGATAAGTTAAAGGGGTGTGTCGATTTTTAATTAACGAAATTATGATAACAGTTCCACCTCTATTTGTTCTTAAACGTACGACGTTAAGTAGGAATAGGCTGCAATATTCTTGAGCAGAACAAAAACAAAAACAGTTTAAATCTTGTATTCACAACATGATATACAATACAATATTTGAACATATATAGTGTCATATTTCATGCAATCCAAATCCTAAGCAGATGTGAGAAGCCTCTAAGTATACAGTGAGTATTCTCTTCCAATCGTACAAAGTCAGCAACGATTAAATTACCTACAAAATGGTATGAAGTAGTTTGCCCAGGGAGATTGGATATCACTGAACATTTCCAGCTGACGAGATCAGACATCAAACCTATACAATTCACCTTTTTAAAGAGGGATTTAAACAGTATGGAACGAATAATGGCGATAATTTCCTAAATTGTTTGTTATTTTACAGTATAAATTATGTTGGCTCGGTGTTTCACTCATGGGACATTACGTGTTAGACGCAAAGATAAACAAATTTCAACTTTCTTTGTAGCCTACTAACAATAACCAAGACAAAGGCATTTTTACTGCATGTGAAATTTAAAACCTAGAACAAAAAATGATGAAAATTGCCTGAATGGTGTGCTATTTTATTTGTGATACTAAAACGCTAAAAGAAATCAAATGATCCGTATGTTATATGACTGACACGTGTGTTTCTGTCCATTCGTTCGCAATATCTGCAAATTTACCACCTGGATCATATCGCATGGCTTAAACGCCATTTTCCTTGACAGAGTTTATTTTAACATCTGTGGTTTATAGTCTGGATTCAATAATATTCCGTTTAAAATAAAATGACATGTGTAGCCTTCTTCAAACTACTAAAAGAAAACTTGTGTTTATGTTCATGTATTTGTTATCACTGTTCATTCGCCTAATTAATTTCAATGGATCTCTCTCTCTCTCTCTCTCTCTCTCTCTCTCTCTCTCTCTCTCTCTCTCTCTCTCTCTCTCTCTCTCTCTCTCTCTCTCTCTCTCTCTCTCTCTCTTGTCAGCATTGCTATTTTTACTTAACGTCTTTGCTAAGGAAACATGCCAAAAAGGTGTGGCCATGCAAGTATGCCATAATTTCCACGTATTCATACACATGCTTTTCATACAGAATTGTTATCGATATTTTGAATTTTGTCATCTGTGAGTAAGAAATCATTTGTTCTAAGTGATATTGTTGGTTTAATTCGTTCCAATCTTAGTATGGAAATGTCGACTACTATCCTTTCATAAGCCATACTTAAAATATATATACAAATGTTAACGACTTACCTTCTTAATCAGACTGTTTGTTGAAACATTATTCTCGGATGAGTAAACATCTTCATTATTCCCAAAATATGTAACGACCTAGTTGTGAGTCATTTCCAATGCTGAATAGTTAGCTTTGGCTTATACCTTTGAACACCTTGATGTATTTCTCCGTATCAGCTTTCTTATTAGCGTTGCTTTGAACGGCAGGAAGGTATTGGTGTAAGAGTTTGAAGTGCAGTTTATTTTGAACAGGTGGGATGTACGTAGCATTTGTCAACTGCAGTATGGGTGCGATTGTGGGCGGAGACACTACTTACATTTATAAATATATGAATACCCAATTCTTAGTGTATTTTGCGATCTATCAAAGAGTAAGAAGACTCTCTGTACTAGCTATTTCAAAATTTAAGAAAAAAGGAAAAGACGTTTAGTTTAAACGCTATGAACGACCCCATGTTCTATAAATATATATATAAATACATTTCTATTTCTAACATTGTATTTCAATCATGCTATGTTCATTCAACATGACACAACTTAAATGTGAATGTTGTTACCCCTAACAAACCCCCATGCTCTTATTTTTATTCTTTTAATTTACGCTGGTAGAATAAACATATATATATCTAACAAAGATATGTGTAATTAGATAGTAAAATATGGAGCCTGCTTTCTGTTTCATATACCGCTTGATAAACTGAGGAGTGGCTAACGATATGAAATATGAAATGATAAAAGCTTGAACTACCAAAATAGTGACTCCGCCCACTTCCAAACTGATACTGCAGGTACTAATGCTACGTATCCCAGTTTTTCAAGACAAACTGCAATTCAATCTCTTATAGCAATTCCTTTCCTGCCTTTAAAGGAAGACTGATAAGGGCGTCGCATGTATTCAGAGAAATACAACAAGGTGTTCAAACCCAATAAATCACTGCTAACTATTCAGCATTGGAAATGACTCACAACTAGGACGTTACATATTTTGAGAATAACTAAGATGTTTACTCATCCAGGACTGATGTTGAACGAAGAGTCTGATTAACTAGGGTAAGTCATTAACATTTTATGAGATAGATATATATATATATATATATATATATATATATATATATATATATATATATATATATATATATATATATATATATATATATATATAGTTTTGGTAGTACTGGAACTCTTTCTTGGTTGTAACTCGTTAAAGGAAGACTGATAACGAGTTACAACCAAGAAAGAGTTCCAGTACTACCAAAACTATTACGCTCTGCCACTGCGGTATAGATCACTGTTTTAGCAGATTGATACTCACCGAGTTATATGTTCGCCATTATTCGTTCCATTCTGTTTTAAATTCCTCTTTTTAAAAAACAGTGAATTGTACAGGTTTGATGTCTGATCTCGTCAGCTGGAAATGTTCAGTGATATCCAATCTCCCTGGGCAAACTACTTCATACCATTTTGTTTGTAATTTAATCGTTGCTGACTTTGTACGATTGGAAAAGAATACTCACTGTACACTTTGGGGCATCTCAGATCTGCTTAGGATTTCGATTGCATGAAATATGTACACTATGTTCAAATATTGTATTGCACGCTTAATAGTTTCGAATGGCCCATGAACAACTTGCCAGTAAATGCAGAGGTAAAATAAGTGTTTACACTGGCGATATTGACGGTCTACTAGCATTTTGTATGTGACTGATAGTATGTATGGTCTCAACAACATTTGAAACTTCATTCTCACTGGAAATGCAGTAGGGAGTATGCCAAATGAAGGTATGTATATAATTACTTATTTACAAATTATGACTAACCTGATAACGCTTTCTTAAACTTACTTTATTTATCTGCTGTCAGTCTTGCAAGTGCTAATTGCGTTCAAAGGTTTTATGGTGAACACGTAGTTTTGTTTTGGTTTTGTTTAGCAGTATCTGAGTTGCATTGTTGTTGAGACACAGTGTTCGGGCTCTGCGATATACAGACAATGAATTATGTATTCTGATTTAAGACATGTTTATTTCACAAGAAAGTGTACATCGCACGCACAAATTGTATTGTGAACAGTTGACATTCGGACTTTACATTACTATTCACAACGCAAAACATAGCTAACATTACACACTTTGAATAGCTAGAGATTTCTTAAATCTAGCTAAGATCCCACCTTACAGTTGACCTTTTAACTTCACATAACGAGTGACTTCTGTAAGGCATTTGATGTCACATCCAACTGTTACAATTGAACTTGAGCTAATGAACTATCAGTCTTGCTGACACCAGAGTAAACATTTCAATTTGAATTAATCATTGATGACATCAATGTGGCATCACCTCAATAGCCAGTGTTTGAACTTGACATAACTACTGACAATGTCAACCTTGGAAACAACATAAACCATATTTAAACTGAATGCCTTCCGTAAGGGTATACACAGTGAGTTTACACATTCCTTTAATCACTACGGGAAAATTGACAACATTTTGTTGAGTGGCACTGTACACGAAATTGAAACAATGATAAATATTTCACCTGTTTGTGAACTCCGCGCTCATTGTAAACCTATTTTAAGGCCAAGAAAAAATTGTTTTCTGGTGAGTTTGAATCACTTAAATACCCTGCCTCGGTCTTCTTTTTTCTCGTGTTTGTCCAGCCAATGCAGAGTGCAGATCCAAGAGAAACACAAAATAAGGTTGGCACGAAACCGATGAAAACAGAGGCTACCTCAGTGTAGAGCATGAGTATAAAGTTGGCGTCAGATTCAGATTCGGGTAGCATCATATTGAGCGTCAGATAGCCTCAGATCCGAATACACCCAACGGCAGTGAAGCAGAATCCTGCCCTGTAGTCTCAACGGTATTATTTCAGGTTTGAGTCCATCGGGTGTCTTCGGATCTGAAGCCATCTGACGCTCAATATAACGTTCATAAGATAACGCTTATCTGAATCTGGCACCAACTTTATACTCGTTCGATCGATTAATTACTCAAATTGGTCATTAATATTCATCGGATTATTACCAAAACCTAACCAGTTCTTGCCATTACCCTACGGAACATGTCTATGAAATTTCGTTTGAATTGATGCTGCCGTTTTTTTTCGGAAATGGTGATACTCACACACACACACACACACACACACACACGCACAGACACACAGACTTCATCGCTATATTAAAACCTTTCTTCTGGAAGGTAAAAACATGTCAACCCGATGGTGAATACAGGGAAATCATCTTCATTCAATGATGTGGTGTGTTCAGATAAATATGCTTCAATACAAACAAATACTGTTGGTAAATGCAGGTAAATACACGAGACATATTTTTTCCTGCTGAAAAATGATTGCATATACTTATTACTATTCACCTGTGTTCAACATCTGTAGAAGTCTTATGTGAAGTCTGAAGTCCAGGTCTGAAGTCGGAAGTCCCTTCCCGGCTTCAATTATTATTATTTATACTGGATAGTTCTCTTAGTATACAAACACTTGTCTCCTAAGAAGTCCAGTGAGGGCCATCTCTCATGCGTTCAATGATTGCGCACATATCAATTGTACGTTGAATTGAACGTTAATGACAAAAGTGTATCTGAATAACTCTAACAATATTAATGCATAAATTTGAATGGTAGCATTAGGTATAAAAACTCCAAAGGTTATTGAACAATTCCCTATACAATTATGAAGGGGACGTCAAAACCTGTCCTTCATTAGAGCTTACCTCCATGGCAAAAGGTAGATACTTGAATGTTGTCTCAAGGTACGTATACAACTCTTCATTATTGTTTAGCCAGTGTGCTATATATCTTGAATATGGACGTCAAATATCAAGGTACAATAAGAAAGCTTGCCCGTTCTTACATCGGTGTACATATATTGCTGACAATTCAACTTGAAATAACTATTGCTGTTAACTGCATCTATGTAGCTAACATTACTCAAAACCATGGTGAATTGGTACATCAACCAAGGTAACATTGCACCAAACAGTTGACATTTGCACTTCATATAAACATTGACCACGTCACCCAGGATTAATCTAACGACATATTACACACATCTGGCAAACATTGCGGCTTACTATTGACATTTTAGCTAATAATGACTACTGACAAGTCATTATGGGTAACATCACATCTAACAATTTATATTTTAATTTGAAGTGAATATTAGGCCAATCACTATAGGTCTTATTATGCCTAACAGTTGACCTTTAAACTTGACATCACAAACCAATTTGGGTAACAACACACCTAACAGTTGGCGATCGAACTTGAAATAACTATTAACAGCATCAATGTAGCTTAATCATTCATACCAGCCAACAGATGAACTAGGTAACTATTGACTCCATAAACATATATAATACCATTCCTGAACTGTTGGCATTTGGACTTGACATAGCTATTGATCATGTAAATCTAGCTAACATTAAACTTAACAATTAAAATTTAAACTTTAAATAATCATGTATTCCATCCCACCTTGCAATTGGCCCGTAACTTGATGACCTTGGTGAGGCATTTGTTATCACATTCAATAGCTATCACTGAACTTGAGATAATTAATAAATGAACTATCAGTCTTGCTAATGCCACAGTTCACATTTGAATGTATACGTCAATAGTCAATTTCTGAACTTAATATAAATATTAACAACGGCGATCTTGGAAACAGCACGTTTAACAGCTGACCTTTGAACTTAATTTAACTATTGTGAGTATTGACAATACCAACCTGTCCTTAATTAATTAACATCATAACCAAGATTTGATCTTTGAACTTGGCATATAAATTGACATCATTAATTAACTAATTAACATAAAGTCCAAAAGTTGACATTTGAATTTCAACATTCCATAAATTATCAATAATATACAACCACAAGTACAAATTATCGAAACATACATTGGTGAATTAATACATAAATAATTGTGAACCACTTAGCTTAATATACAGGTGACGGGAATGTATGGCACTAAAGTTCTAAGCGATTTTGAATTTATTTTCAGAGATCAGTTTCACTTCATGCAGAATTACCTTCATATCATCATTTTCAAGTAATTGGCATGGTCATCAGAGTCTATGTTTTAGTTTATAGAAATAATGTTTATTGTATTTGTTTCGAATAATCGATTGCACAGAAGAACATGAACTGGATGTTACACATGGTCTATTTGTCTCTTCTTTCAGCATTTCTTTCTCTTCCAGTGGTCTTTTTCGGCTTCCCTGATCTGAACTTAGGTTTTTGGATTGCATGCCTGTCGTGGTACTTGCTTTTCTGGGTTCACTAAAAAGGCTTGTCTTTTTTATTTGGGGTCTCTTCTGACTGTGCTTTCTCGCCCGTTAACTTTTTTGTCAATTCCTTTGTCTGATCAACTTTCTTCCCTGACTTCTCAGTGTTATCTGCTTTTTCTCTGGTCTTTTTCATTGACATGCATGCGTCCTCTTTACCTGACTTAATCTTCGTATGCCTTTGTCCCAAATTTTCTCCTCTTGGATTCATAGTCTCCCTAGTGGATGTATTTTTCACTTTCATCGTAACCTCGGTTTTATCTCTTCTTTTATTTGATTCCTGTCTAGGTTTACTCTCCCCTTCCTTTGACACAGGCGTCCCGTCCATTGTCTTATCAGTCTCTTCCCTTGGTCTCTTTGGCTTTTCCCATGACTTGTTTGACTCTCGCATATGCTTCTTTGTCTCTCCTCGTATCTTTATTGTCACACTCTTTGGATTATCAATCTCTTCGTTTGGATGCCCTTTGTCTTCCCTTTGATGGCCTGTGTCTTTCTTATCATTCTTTCTTGCATTCATTGTATCTGTTGACTTTTCAAATGGCTGTACTTTCTTCTCCAGTGTCTTTTTCTTAGTTTCCCTCGACCTTGACTGTGCTTTTCCCTTTCCTTGATTTGCTATCTTCTCTTCCGACTGCTTCGCAGTTTTTGTAGATGGGGTGTTTTGCTCACGGGGTATCTCTGTTTTACCACTTTTATATTTTATGTTGTCCCTTTCATAGTGTTTATCTTTCTCTGATTTGTTTTTTTCCTCCTTTGGCGTCTTCTTTAACTCCTTCAGGGCTGGCATTCTTTCACCCTGTTGATTCTCCGTTTCTTCCACTGTCTTATTTCTGTCTCTTTCAGGCTTCTTAGCTTCTTCCTTCAACGTGTTTGTTACTTCCTTTGACTTAGGTGCTTCTTTCCCTATATCTTTCGTTTGCTTCCCCGTCTCCACTGTGACTTCCTTCAACTTCTTTTGCTTCTGGGGCTGCCTTGTAATTTCCTTCGGCATTGCCTTGAGTTGATCATTCATCAGAAATGCTCCAGAGCATACAGCCTGTGAATAATATTGTTATACAAAATGTTCAGTACCTCGATTTGTTGTGGTTTAATTTCAATCTTTTTTTTTAAAATTAAAAGAAGCTTTTAATACCAATAAAAAATGTAAACGAGAAATTGGAATGTGTTCATTTGAAGAAAAACATTAACTTATGTCTTCTTTCCCAAATGTTAACTCAATCGTTTGAGTCAAAAAATATAATTTCATTTGAAAAGAAAAATGTAAAACACAGACTTTTTTAAAGCAACATAATTTCCGATAATTTATGGTATTGATACTTTAACACATGATAACATGTCACTCCATATGCTTTGCATAATATTTCTAACGTTATATGATTAGAACTATTATGTGTTCTAAAACGTAGGAAATACTGTTGTTGAAGGACATAAAGCTATTCATATTATGGTTTATGTGAAAACTTACATCCGAATCGGATTTATCAATAACTACGTTGTCAATGTTCATGTTGTCATAGTAATATTTTGCACCGTGAAGAACTTTCACTGCGGTATGCAGATCTTCAATAACTCTTTCAGTATCAGCTGCTTTAAAGCTTTCCCATTCATTGAAGTCTTCTAGTTTTATCATTGTATCCAAATCAACACTGTGGAAGTTCTGTTCCATACAGAGTCGAGATTTACCTGTCATTAGCAAAAGCTCTCGTTTACAAGTAATCGGTATTCCTATGAAAAACAACAATAACAAGTCTTCATAGGAGAGATAGTCCCAATCCCTCAAATGTGACTAAATGGAGACATGCTTTAAAAGAAATTGGTGGCAACAAATAAATACACGAGCACCATAAATGATAATTGTGTATCATTCTTTTCTGTAATATTATCTGTAAACAAGATTTAAAAGACATTGGCGACATGTAAACACTACAATGTGTCTGTGATAGGCAGGAACTTGTCTGATTTTGATAATTGACCATGAAGGTCAAAGTCAAAGGTCAAGGTCTCAACAGATAGCTTGCATCTGATAATATGGGGGTAGACACTCGAATGGAGTGTCTGTGTATTATTTTGGGGGGTTATACATTACGAAATATTTATTTTCAACTGAAATATGGACACCATTCAGTCAAATTTGCAGGCATCAAAAAACAAACTGACATGCGTATGTCTCACATAATATGTCGCCGTTGAGTCAGGTGTGAAGAAATGATGTATTTCGGCAGGATGAACGCATGCATGCATACACGGACGGTCGATTCGGACGTACAGATGGAGCCAATTGTAACATCGAGGGGGGGGAGGGGGAAGAAGCCTACACGTAAACACACACTTTGTTTTTAGTGTCAATGAATCATTCTGTATTTATAATTTGATAACCATAATTAAACTATAAAACAATACATAAACTGCCACTCTGACGGATTTCAATATTATTGACTAAGTCACAATTTCAGCCTCTATAATAACACTATTTTGATTGTGCAAACTATGTTGGCTATTTGATCTTGAAGATGAAAGTCGGTGTCAAATATCTAGTTCTTCAATAAATATGTGAGTAGCTTTTTATTTGTATTAGATGTTTTCCTTTTAACTTTAAATGTCATAATGCAAATCGTGATTGGTAATTTTGTTACTTTAATTATCTTAAACTGATGCTTGTCCATCATCAAATTCATGTAAGTGTTTGAAATGTTGGAAATGCAGAAGAATGAATAGGTTGTTTACCACCCAACTATAGTAATACATAATTGCTGAACCGAGTTTGATGGACGAAAAACGTTTTTATTTGTGTAAATATTTATTTCAATTAAATCATTTATTCATAGAGAGGTCAAATATCAATTTTGTGCTTCCTTGATATATTGAAAACAAGTATCAGATAGCAAGCCAGTAAAGGGAATTGTATACAGAGTAAGATAAACTGAATTTGTTAATACCTTCTTGTGTTTTCTTTCTCAATCTGTATTTGATGAATTTCTTAAATCGCCTGATGTCGATGAATGTGTACTCTTTGGTTGAAAACAAGTAAACGAATGGATGAATCAATGAATTCAAAGGTAAAATAACAACTGCCATCCATGCATATACGGTGCCCGAGAGCTTCACACCAGCAAGACCAATCAACGCCACAGTAATGATCGGCAACCAAACCAATAGATCACTGCCAATTATAGACAGCACCATTAAAATCGTCTTTCTTTCGGTTCGAGATCGCCGGTTTTCACTGGTTTTCTTAGCACTCTTGTCTTTACGATTTACTATGGTGACGTAGCATATAATTATCACGATGACGTACAACACATCAAGCATTGTGAACATTGTCAACGAATATTCCCACCCGGGAGGTCTGTCGTGTCGTAGGTGAAGTGGCAAACAGACACTGTTATCCCCGTAAAATGACACTCCAAAGTAGTCAATGGAGCAGATTGGTAATATCGTCACTAACAAATGAATACCGGTAGCAATTGCAATGATTTTACCAGCTACTTTACGGCTGACACGTATTCTTTTCATTGGATTGCTAAGTACAATGCATCGTATCAGTGACATGACAGTCAAGGTGAAAAGTGACATCTGACAGGACATAGTGGCCAAGATTCCAATGAACTTGCAAAAGACACTCCTACGCCACAATATGTCATATAATACGTAATTATCCATGTAGTACAAGTCGACACTTCCGAGGCTAATTAAATATACACCCATTAGGGCATCAGTGATTGTTATCAGTAGTATCATGCATGTATCAGTCGACTTCAGACCTGACCTGTGCTCTTTCTGAAATCTCCAAATTATACAATAGAGGTTCAGGAAAAACGACACAAAACCAATTAACCAAACAAAAAAACGCACACCAGAATCAGGTAACAAATCTTTGCAGGAACGGAATACATCAGGTTCGGGTAAACATTCTTGAATTTTATCTTGTTCAATACCAGCCACACAACAAAGACCATATACATCGGAATATCTGAAAGAAAAATTAATAGATTAATATCTTTATATCTATATATAAAAGCAATATATATCCATGATGTCATATTATACCTAAACAACAGCAATTTTAGATTCGAGTAAACAGGATCAGACATTCTAGCATTCTCATGGTTCATGTCGTTTAATTTATTGATAGTTTTTATTTTGTTTACATCGATAGATAGATAGATAGATAGATAGATAGATAGATAGATAGATAGATAGATAGATAGATAGATAGATAGATAGATAGATAGATAGATAGATAGATAGATAGATAAACATATACAGTGTATGTATGGAAGCCCCTTAGATACTTTATTTTTGTTTATTATTCAATAGGTAGGTAGATAAGAAGCTGGGTAGGTAGGTGGGTGGGTAGGTGGGTAGGTAGGTAGGTAGATAAACATAGACAGTGTACGTATGGAAGCCACTTAGATACTTTATTTTTGTTTATTATTCAATGTTTGAAATTGGTATTCATTAAATGTTGATCTAGGTTGTCACGTTATTATTTATGCAATGGAGTGGACCCTGGATTCCTTATTAGCCTCAGTAACAATATGACATTTTGAGAATTGTCACTTACAGTTTCTGCAGTTTCCCGCAATCAGCGAAAAGATCTCCACCAAAATAAGAGATTGGATTATTCCGTAGATCACTGCAAAGTACAATATGTCCTATTAGAATAGTATTAAATGATATCAATAGTTGCTTAAGTATGAAATATTTACTCTTTGTTGTAAGCATTGGCAAATGTAAAATAATCACTGTATTTAGATGCAAAGTTGTCACGTGTCATCATAAAAATTGGTCGTCTTAAATTTATTTCAAAGTGATGGCCGAAGAGTGTCATGTTTAATATACACAGCATAAAGTCTTGGAGAATTCTGAACAGGGTCAATTTAAAACAATTCAGGGTAAGTTATTAAACGTGATCAAAAATGCACATAGAAGGTATGTCAGCTGCAATAGTATTGGCATACTTACAGAAATTGTAACCTTTTCAAACCGTTGAAGCTGGTGCTAGTCAACGCTTTTAATGCATTTTTTGATAGGTTCCTATGAAAAGAGAAGGACATAAGTTTTTTGCTACCAACGAAAGGTGGTTATTAAATTTCAATTAAGAAATACGGCATTTCTGTACATATCACATATTTTATTTTATAAATTGCATGAAACAAACATTTAAGACACTGATTGCGTCTACATATAAACCAGATTTAAGATGAACGCCTCCCGTGCCCTTTAAGGGCAAAATCATAGATTTTTTGGCCTACACACAAAGTTGGAGTACACAATTCTGAACCATAGCTGTTATACATGATGTACAACTTAATCATATTAAAATGTATGAAATTTGAAGCTTAAGGAGTTAACATATGTCCATCAATGCATGTACTAAATCATGAAATTTAGTGCATGCTAAAGATATTGCCTAATTATCAAAATGATTATTAATGCAAATTGCATATCACCTATATTAGCCTAATTACCGAAAATCATCAATTATGCAAATTACTCTTTAGTTACATCAATAAGCTATATGAGACAAACACTGAATAATATAAAGAACAGAGAAAACAGAAACAAATAATTTGCACTTACAAAAATAACAGATTTCTTAGTCCATCAAAGATATTAACTGCTAAAGTCTCGATCCCATTATCTGCCAGGTCACTATGAATTTGAATTAAGACACAATTGGATAAATATACACAACATTACAACGTTCATTCATTTATCATTAATCTTAACATAGTGTATTTCATTTTTTATGCAAACAAGATCTGCAATAGCCAATTTGGCCCACATCGTACCGATGTGTTCAAATATACAAATACAGTACACAGCAGCTCGTTTCGAAGCCAGCCTTTACTTCTAGAAGGATACTCAAATCATTGTAAAAATAAAGTTATCTGCTTTACATTAATATAAATACATGTAATTTATACATTTTTATACATTGCTTTCATCGAAATATAGCATAAATTACACTTCATACAATTGCACTTACAGATGTGCTAAATACGCCATGTCCTTGAAAGTGTCATTGAAGGCGGTTTCACTTAATCGTCCTTTGTTGAAAGAACTGGAAATATAAAAAAGTAAAATAGTTTTCCATTGCATTCTTGCAAGTTCCATTTCGTTTTAAAGGTAAACGTGATAACTGATACATTATACACTCGTGTTAATGTAAAAAAAAAACATGTTTATTTTGACTGTCATCTGTCATCAAGCTGTCATCATTTTGATCATTTCACATATTAACAAACAGAAACGTTAGCATGCAAAATTTAGTTCTAACGCCATTGCTTCTCTTGGTAAGTTAAAAATATCAAATTGATAATGGAAATGTTTTTTAATAACATCACAATATTCAAAATGTCCATTTTTTCTCAACTGTTGTATGATAGGATACAACACATCAGTTAAACTTCTTTCGTATACAATATTCATGGTGTCATTGTAATACTTAAGGCCGATGAAACCAATATTATTCAGTTCTAGAATTTCGGAAAACAATAATTGAAAATAAGAGAACGGCTATATACAATATATTATCAAACTTATAGATGCATACAAAAAATTATTACACTTCTTATTGACATCGATTGATTAAGCTCGGTGTTACTGAACACTATATGTTATCACTGATAATATTTTCTATTTTATCCACATATACTCACATGCTTCGTACTGATGGATTTATTGTGTTTAAATCTTGTGATGATGAATTCAGGCAGTTGATTTCAAGGTCATTACACAGACATCCACCAGGACAAATGACATCTTAAGTATGTTACAGTATTGACCATAATATATGTTAAAAGTGACCATCAGAAAAGAATGAGAATAGACACACTATTAAAACACAATCGACATATGACAGAAGTTCACCTGAGGAGCTATTGTTTTTATTTTGTTTTGGATGTTGGTACGTTATATAATATACACAGTGCCGATACAAAGTATGTCGCAAAAGCTGTGGTATGCTAGTTGCAAAATCTGGTGCCATACGAAATTGAATTCATAACAAACGGAAAATGTGTAGCAAGTTTCATTATAAATGATGCAGTGGATGTTTGAGATATCGTGTACACAGAGAGACACACATACATGTACAGACAGACAGACAGATAGACAGACAGACAGACGCATTACATTGCAGTTCCTTACGGAAAGTAAACAAACGTCAAACTAAAGTTCGTTTTACACATTATTATAAGAAAGAAATCTTGTCAAAGGGTTGTACATGACCCCACACCTATAATGGAACATGCTATATCTATATTTCCTCCCTAGAGTTAGCATACGACCCAGCTATGATCTAACAAGTCAAAAATGTTACTTACCGCAAAAGAGTTCGTCATCGCCATTGATACAGTGAGGAATACTGTCACATACATGATGTTGGCTAACACAAACAGTGCTATTTCGACATTTGTACGACCCAGCTGGGCATTTAAATTCATCTGTGATTAAAAATGTAATAATGACATATAACATACATCACAAATTCTGAAACAACCTAACTAATATCTCGATAAAATATTTAGAACGTACAGGTGCATTTCAGAATACTTACAATTCTAGTTCAATTCCTTAAAGACTAGCAATATGTCAATTTCTTACCACAACTAATCATGTCTTCATCTTCATTTTGCCGACAGTCTCCATTACCATCACATAATCGATGCAGTGGAATGCAATAACTCTTGGGACATTTATAGGCATGGTTTGAGCAGTTGAAATGTTCTGTGAACAATGTATAGGCGTAATTATATTAGAGTTTAATTTGTATATTATGTTAAGTAAATACGACAAGAACAGGTATTTTACTGAAGATATTTATTTATATCTTGATTATATTATTTTATATGGTAGATTCCCAAGAATCAATTTACAAATGTGTATTTCTAAACTTAGCTTGCATGATTACCATAAACTTCTGTTTTTGAATGTTCTCCGTTATTTCCACTAACATCATATATGTGGGTGAAACTAGTGATACATCGTTGGAACGTTTCCAGTCAGAATCATGGTATCACCTTACTTTCAGATAATTCTATTTTTGTCAATGAGTTTACGTATTTTATCCTCCCATATGGTTTTTGCCGATTACAATATGTCTCATTAATATCAATATTACCATTGAGACTGCATCTTGTGATGATTAAACAAAACAAAATATTTGCTCCCTATCTATATCGCATTGATATTCATACATAAGTTATACATACCACAATCCCTAAACTGTGAACCATCACGGCATCCATAGTTATAACCAAACTGATCAACGTCATAAAGACACCACAGTTTCCTATCAATGCACAGACCATCGGTACATTTCATTTGTGATTCATCGCATGTGAGGTCCGTATCTGTGATTCAGAATTGTTTTCATTACGTTCGAGATTATAAAAGGGCTAGGGAGTTTCTTTCACTTGTAATGTTCTAGGGTATCTTTGAGAGAGAAATAGTAAACCTCTTGACATATGAAATTCAAATTTCAAATTTAAATTCCAAATGGCCAATAAATAGACATATACATTATATATAAACATGAAAGACTGTATCTAAAACTTTTTATTACAAGCATGTGTGTATTATATATTACATACGAATAAATACGATTCAGTCAGTGTTGTTGAAAAGATGTTCATTATACATTCGTTAGAGCATTCATGATGTTAACAAAATACATTATCAGAAATGTAAGTTACATTTATCACAGCCAACTTCGTCTTCAGATTCCCCATAATCACAATACACACAGTCTGTTATTCCATCACATCGAAGACTTGGGGACAGACACGTACCATCAAGGCATTTAATGGCATTACAGATATCTGTGTGAGAGAGAGAGAGAGAGAGAGAGAGAGAGAGAGAGAGAGAGAGAGAGACAGAGAGACAGAGAGACAGAGAGAGAGAGAGAGAGAGAGAGACAGAGAGAGAGACAGACAGACAGACAGACAGACAGACAGACAGACAGACATACAGATTAATCAATAACTTGAAATACGATGACACGATGCTTACCCTGGTAAGAGAGAGCATGTTACATTTTTTGTGGTATTATATACCAACTCAAACAAACTTTTTTTCAAACGTTTGATAAACATTTACCGCTGTTCCCAAACTATCAAAGTTTTTGTGCATGTTTTACTCCAGTGTTAAGAGTTAATGAATTGAACGACAGAAAGAAACATTCAAATTCAACGTGTGAGAGGTTTGTTAATTCACATACCAATATCAGTACAATTAAGTTCATCCGATCCATCAGAACAGTCAATCATCAAATCACACTGTTTGTTAGCATCTATACATTGACCATTTGAACAGCCGAATACTTCAGTTATATTGCATGTTGGGAAATCTACATGTTAAAATCAAAGTATAGTAATTAACTTTGTCATAAAATATATTGTAATAAATAATGTTTTGGTTTTCATAGTAACTACATGTATTACGACAGTAGTCTACATTTTTGTGATTTCTACGATTACATCATGATATACTTATTCAGTTACGCGAAGCATTGATCATACTATTGTATTTTAGGAACCTTGAGTTCTACTAACGACTTAAACCAGTTTTGATAAATAGTTTGTGAGTTTTGGATTTTTAGAGCAATTGGCATGATTGCTTAATTTTACGTCATTTCCCTTTATCAGCCCATCTACATTAATCTTCTCTCTAACATGTATCAAACAATATGCCCAATAGTTTCAATTTGGACCGTGTTCAACAACCAAATTGTTTATATGTAACGAATTGTACACATCGTTGGTACAACTGTCAAACTGAGCAGTACATTTTGTGACAACAATTCTCGCTATCTGCAATACAATTCTATGCAGCGCTAAGGAGTCAAATGGAACGCAGTCTCGTGACCGCGCTTGCATTTGTCGGCACCTACACTTCTGGTCGCCTATGTCAATACACGTGAATGTTTCTTCCAAACAGTTTAATTTGTAACAAATAAGATAAACGCAAGTTTTAAGCTCATATAATTATGGAGGTGGGAAATTTAAATATGTACAGTATCTTTCCAGAGCAAAATTACAAGAGATGTCTACAACTGAAAATGGAAAAAGTAACATTCCTGTGTATTAGCATAGGCGACCGGAAGTGTAGTTGTCGGCATTAGAACGCGTTGTCCCGCGACTTCGTTCCATTTGACTCCACAGTGATGTGTAGAATTGTATTGCAGGTAGCGAGAATTGCATACACAGACACTGCTTCATTTGCATTCAAAAGACAAAAGAATAAAAATGTAGGTGAAATTCTTTATACAAATCTTAAGATTTAAAACTTTTTGATCATTGTCATAAAGTATACTGAGAACCTATATAATAGTAAATGGGTATGCATAAATGTTTCGCTGATTTCATATGAATGAAACTCTTAAAATGTTAAAGCTTGCATATATTTTATACATTGCCTAATTATATGATCATCGTTGTTGGACTTCTAATGCAATGGCTCATCACAATATTAAAAGCATTTACGATTTGTTAGTACAATGTGTACCAAATGTTAGAAGATTTGAAGGTTACATTCTTAAGACAATGGCCAATTATCCAAAATCATTAGTTATGCAAATGATTCATTATATCAAATGAAAATCTACAACAGTAAGCTACATCGCCCATGTATGTTATGTTACCACTTTAAGGATGTACCTCATTACATGAAATTTGAATTTTACATTATTATGATATTGCCTTATTACTGAAAAGCATTATTTATGTAGAAAAATCCATTCTTGCTCATATGCTATCAAAACTAATGTTTACTCTCACGCAAGCTCACATACACGAACACACACGCACATGTGCGCGCAGAAGGTAAAAAGACTAACCACAATATGTTTCATCAGATCTGTCCAGACAATCAGCTTTGAAATCACAGTACTTTGATATTGCTATTCTCCTCCCGTTATCACACATAAACCATTTAGAAGAGGTATTGTCTATGATGGAAATTAATAGTTGTACATACATGAATACATTTTGTCCATATTGACAAACATATGTGTGTGTGTGTGTGGTATGTGTGTATATGTATGTGTCTATATGTATGCACACAAAGCAGTTTCATTTGAACATATTCAATAAACAGTAAAGTGTAGTGAAGTAAACAATACTATAATAGAATGCGCCTACTGAGGCAGCTCACCTAAGCCTCAGCGAGACGTCTTGGCTAGAAACACTTGACTGTTTATTGTATGTAAATATATATAATTATATATATGCCATATAAGTGTAAGTGGAGAGAACAGTGCTCGATAAATATATATATATATATATATATATATATATATATATATATATATATATATATATATATATATATATATATATATATATATATATATATATATATAACAAGCGAGGTTTTTGTTACGTATCTCAAGTGCAAGGAGTTGTTTATTTGCTCTATTGTACGGAACATCAGGACTTACCGCATTTCAAAATGCTACTGCTCCCATCATAGCAGTTGGTAGTACCATCACAAATGTCGCTCAGGTGAACACATTCTCCACTTCTACATTGGTATAGATGTCCAGGGCATGTCTTGTTAACTTGGATATAAATGCATACGGATACAGTAATTTCAGATAATTCTACACTTTAACCAATCTTTGTTGATAGTGTTAATGAATTACAATTAATTAACAATTTAATTAATAAATTAAAAACTAATTTTAAAACGTAACTATTGAGATGACTCATTTCAGCTATTGAAACAAAACAAAATGAAAATATAAATAAAATTGTAATTGTAAATCATCTACAACCTCCTTCCATAGGCAGGTAAACGTGAGATTATTGTACAACTTCTCTTCCATAAGAAATTTAAAGGGTTTGAAGTAGTTTGGTCTGTATTTTCGCTGTCCATATTTCTCTCTGCCTGTCTGCCCGTCTGCCTGTGAATGTACCCCGGTATATATATTATGTTTGTCGTCGATTGTGTATATATCTATCTTGCTGCCTGTCTGACTGTGACATTATATCTAAAAATAATAATAGGGCCAATGGCCTTGTAACACAACCGTATGGACTGTTGGTATATACGTGGTCTCTTTAGGTATATCTTCATACATTTTTGAATGTTTATTCGTGCATATTAATCCTTGTTATTATCTTTTCATATATACATCATCACAATTTAGTTGTTGCTGTGGCCGTGGTCTTGTTAGTAGGCATATATGCATAAACGTTTGGAATCTTTATTCTCCTGCCTTCCCAGTTTTCATGTTTGCAATATAAACCATAATTTGACTGTTGCTATGGGCTTGGTCTAGCTGCTATTCATATTTGCATACATTTTTTCAATATTTATTCACTTACCTACCCATCCGTTTTTTTCTTTGTAATATGGATCATCATTTCACTGCTGTTAAGGACGTGGTCATTGTTGCTAGGGCCATTTTTGTCACAATGTTTTGAACAATAACTACAAACACATCCAGAAACACCCCCACCAGGTTTCAACCCCATTCACTATGCAGTTTCAAGATGTAGAGTTTTGACCAAAAAGACACGTTTAGATATAATTTGCATATCACTAATGGGATCCACATGTTTTGAACAATTCCGAATCTAAACATCACAATCAAATCCCATCAAATTTCAAACCAATCTGCTCAGTCATTTAGGAATTATAGATTTTTGACCAAAAGGACATAAATTTTAACCCTATTTGCATATCACTATTGGTATCATCCTGTCATGAACAAAGCTTAATCTAAACACTCCTAAGAATGTTCCCACTAAATTTCATATTGATGTGCCCTGTAGTTTTTGAGTTTATGTTTGTTGACCGAAAATCCTACATTTTAACCCAAATCAAACCGGTGGTAAGATTATTTTGATTTCAATAATTTCCAAACTAGACATCCAAGGCAATATATCCACCATATATCATGGCAAGCGTTCCATCGATTTAATTTGGCCATGCCTTTAGGCCTACTGAACCTTATCCTTTCAGTTATGCTAAAAATAATGTTATGAAATCTAGAAGCCTTCTACATATCTCTATTATGCTAAGGCAAGAACTGAGTAGATTTGAGTAAATATCCTGACATGAATAGTCCGAAATACACGACAATAACATAACGAGAGTTTGTCCATTGAAAAGTTTGTACAATTTCAGCAAATCTGCTCTGATACATCTGGTTTCAAATGTAGTCAATTTTAGGATCCGTAATCTGTTCTGATAGCATAATCTATTAGAAATTTATCCAATAATACAGTACATGTGGTATATACGTCAATAAAGACAAAATCACATTGATGTGATATACGGATTATATTACTTAGTTACACCTCCTGTAAGTAGAGATTATAATATACTTTTATCTGTCTGTCCTTCTGTCTGCCTGTCTAGATTTGTCTGTCTGACTGACTGTGGACACATAAATTCTAATGAAACTTGCTACACATATTCCATATGCATACTTTAAATTCAGTTTAATTAGATACATACATTACACATAACAAATCGCATATGTGGTGTAATGCTTGTGGATGTAGCTTGAGGTTTTAATGAGTAATTTGCATAATTAATGAACTTTGGTAATTAAGCTTTATCTTAACAATGTAAACTCCAAACTTCATATAAGTTGTCTCATGCATCAACAAAGAGAAGGTACACATATCCTCTAAGCCTGTTTTTAATTCTTAGTTTTTAATTGTGATGTGTGTGATTTGCAAACATAATCATTTTGATAATTTGGCAATATCTTCAGAATGCAAGCTTTAATTTTCAGATAATTTAGTACATGTATTGGTCGTGAAGAAGTGCATGTGTCTTTTAAAGATTGGTAGTGTAACTCATAAGCTAAGTTGTTAATTTGCATAATTAATATGTCAACTTTGCAAGCTTCAAATTTCATATAGTTTCATGTATTATTAATTTTCCAATTACATGGGACACCATACATAACAGCTATACTTCAGGATTTTGTATTCCATCAATGTGATTAGGCCGAACAATCTATGGTATTGTCCTTAAGAGAGGCATTCAGTTTAAATCTGGTAGTTATATTGCTTCACCTTAATAAAACAAACAGCTCATATATTACTTGATTTTAAAAGTAGAGTGTGACGTAAGAATTAAAAATTTGAGGAATACTTACGATTCACTGAACCAAATCCCGAGAAAGTACTATTTTGTATCTCATTCGTTACTGAAATTTGAAAGAAATAAACAGTGAACGTTAGTACTGTTCCGTTGCTTCATACACGTCTTTGGCGGATTTGACCAGTTGGGGACATATGAGCCTGGTAGGCGAGTCTATATATTGAATAAATTTGTCATGAACCAAACTGTGCACTAATCCAAATTGGTACGGGGTGCCAAATGTTGCCATATCTACTCTTACAAGCTTGAATAAGGACTTCATGAAGCTATTGCTAGACTTTTAAAAGAAAAAAAGTATTATTATTATGTTTTTAAAACTGTTAACAATGCAAGTATTTTCGAACTTTACCATATCAGTCTCAATTACAAGTTCCAAAACCTTTGGAATTAAGAAAGCTATTTGCTTATGTATAGATACATCTTCAACATGAGCTATTCATAATGCACATGACTTTGGCGATTGATGGTCAAGCGCAACAGTGAGGTTTAATACATAAACGTCAAAATGTGAATATTTGGTGAAGTATAGTGAACTATTGGATGCTCATTTTCCGTGGAAATCACAACGACAAACTGCAATGCCCTTTTGAAAGCTTAGAATGTGGATTGTATGGATATTGTCACCATACAAATATATCGAGATTGTCTTTTACCATATCTGTCGATATATATTGAATTAAACAATGCAGTTGCACATATATATCTACAACTCATTCTTACATATTGGACATATGAACTTGTTCATTGAAGGCAAACTCTATGAAAATATTTGATAGGAATGTCCAAAGAACGCAAATTAGTCAATAAAACTAGAATTTCCATATACAACGTTGACCTTTATAGGAAACATGCGCTTCAGTATGGTTGACATCTGTATTACATTATAATATTATATGAAATTTGATGTGTGTTTTCCTAAGATATAGACTAATTACCAAAAATCATTAATTGTGCAAATTACTCATTATAATAGTCACGTGATATATTTAAATGTTACTGAATTGCGGAAAAGACAAGTACAATAACAAAGTGTACAAACCCTTTAAAATTTGTGGATTTAGCGTTTAGGCATAATTATTTGTTAGGCGATATCCTAAGGGTTTCAAATTTCTTATCATTTTAATACAGACAGCACTGTACCGATGACAAACTCCATGTGTATTGAAATAGTTATTGCACATGTTGTAATGAGTCGTTTGTATAATTCATTATAGAGGTCACGATGCACGTATTACGTGTGTTTTGTACGCGTAGCGTTATGGTCACCGGATTCGAAGGCAACCCACGCGTTCTCTAGTATATCTAGTAGACGTTGGTACGTAGGGGGGGGTCTACACGTAACTGTAAATACGAGTTACGTGTATTTCTTCTATTTAATGTATAATCGAATATGTAATTTCGGAAATATAACACTGTAAAGTAATTGCTTGTTTTTTCCTTTGGGTATTTGCAGTTAAAAAGTCTATAAAGTACCAACAAAGTTGGAGTCATGTGGTTGGCCTTCTGGCCAAAGATGCCAACGCGCGCGTGCACATTCCACATCATTTGAAGTGTGCATTATGCACTCGTAGCTAGACACAAGCCTGTGCGCGTCATTACGTGTACGCCTGCATTATAATGCTCCCGTACACTACACGCTTTGACGTGTATCTAAACCCTATATTCTATAAAACAATAATAATATGATAATGTTGCTTTTTATATGGCGCTTTCCCACTTTGTGCTCAATGTAAAGCAAATTATTGTAAGAAAATCTATCTTCGAATTTCATATAGTTTAGCACACGAACAGCGTAACAATGATAATGAAATGTAAGTGCACTGTAAAATATATTTTGTAACACACGTAGTTCCTTTCCTATATTGAGATTTGTCAATATGTAGTCAGATAGGTATATAGAATTTGTACAACGCAAATGACGTTTACCAGTCAATAATGTTGGTGGTAATGCCTGTACTTGCTGAGCTGTCTAGTCGCAGTAATCCCCAACTCAGGTGGCCTTATCCCTCTTTGTGTGCTCTTGGAATCGGACACTGAGGGGGTGTTCGGACACCCCAATGTAGGTATGGCTGCTGCCCTGATCACATGTGATGTGGTAAATTGTGCCACGGTGTTGTTCTTTCGGTGTTTTGTCCTTGGTGTGCACTTGCAATCTGCACAGGGTGTTGCTTGGCTGGTGGTACAAATAAACGCTGTAAGATTGGAAAACTCAGAAAAGTTGTTCAGAGAGTCCCTGTAAATTCGGAAAAGTTGTTCGGAGATCTAGAGTCCTTGTAGATAAGATAGTCCAAGTATGAGCGGGCTAGATGGGGTGCGATGGACCTACTGACAATTGGTTTGATAGTTCTTGATGACATGTTGAGGGTCTACTCCTCGTAGTCATTGACCCTCAATGCGTTGGGGATTTGTTGCAGTTCAGCTCTTTAGACTTCATTAACGGTTACATATTGACGTGCCCGACTGGTCAACGTGCGGACTACAGATCTCTTGTGTGCTAGAGGGTGGCGAGACTGGAAGTTGAGATATTGGTCAATGTGTGACAGTATGTCAGCTTCGTGTAGAAGGTTATTTTGGTGTTGTTGTTATCAGTCATGTGCACACAGAGGTCACGGAATAGTAGTTTACTGTAACAGTTGGTTTCTGGTTCCACCTTATATTGGATATGTGGGTCGATACTGTTAATGTGATTGGTCAGCAAGTCCTTGGGCTGCAGAAAGGGCACGATCTTCAAAATTCTCCGTTTATAGGCTGCTCCATGAGTTTGCTGGTAGAATGTCCCGTTATATAAGTATGTGGTGTTAAGGCACAACTCAAGTTACTTTATGATGTGTTTAACATTGGGTTGCGAGAGATCTTTGAGGGTATCATCTGCCTTTAACTTGTTTTTGATGACATGAAATGTTTCATCAACTGGGACACTTGTGAACAAAGCCGTGATGTCATAGGAGACCAGTTCTTCGCAAGGTGAAACATAATGATATTTCAGTTTTTCTACAAATTATTTGCTGTTTTTGACAGTGGATAGTGTTACCTAAAAGAGGTGTCAGGATTCTGGCTAGGTAGCAAGCAATAGTGTAAGTGAATTCCACAAGTAGACACAATGGGTCGTAATGGTGTATCTTGTTTGTGTATTTGGGTTTGCCGTAAAGTTTAGGTGGTTTTTCACAGCTGGAATAAAGTTTCCAGTAAAGTTGGCCACTGATGTTTCTGCCTTTCCTCATGTCTTTTAAGATGTTGACTAGTTTTTTCTTATATTTGGAAGTTGGTGCATGTATTCAGTGTTGAGTACTTGTTAGGATCAGACAATAGAGTGTTAATTTTCTTTTATAGTCTTCAATTTCCATTAACACTGTAGTCCTGCCTTTGTCAGCTGGTAGTAAAACTGCCTCATCCATACGTATTGTTTCCTTGCCTTCCCGCCCTGCCTTGGGAATATTGGATATTGGTCATTTTGCCTGTTTACCACTCGTAGAACCTTGCTTCTCAGTTCAACAGCCTTGGTTTCAGGCAGCTCATTAAACATTTATTCAGTATCAGCTATGATTCCGGGTATCGGTAGTGCTGTAGGTAATGTAGCAAAGTTCAATCCTGTTTTTCATGATGGGAAGTTCGTCATCATTCAGCAGTCGTTTATTTAGGTTGACTATCTATCTATCTATCTGTCTGTGTTCTGCTTAATCGATGGTTTTCGGTGATTAAGCAATATTTTAGCAGTGGAAGTTTTAAACGTCATATAATCTAATATACTTAATTTGAGTGGGATATGTCATTTATGATTGCTCAGACTTTTGTTTTGCGTAATATATATAAGAACAGCAATTTTTTTCAAACAATATAGTTCTTCTATTTTGTCCAGGTTTTGCTGTCCTGTCTTCAATAAACAGCATGATATTTAATATTTGTAAAATAGTTGGTTTATAAATGGATTGCACAACTATTTGCCTGTTTTCTATGTGTTTTCGGCCTAGGCTATGTTCAGCTTTAATTACCAAGAAAATGAACAAAAAATAGTGCGTATTTTCATTACCTTAGTTTTATCTATTATTAGAAACAAGTATACTTACTAGGTGTAAAGTTCTTTCTTGCTTCTTGTTTGCATAGAAACAAATCGGTCAGCTTAGCATCACATCGTATGTCGTACCAGTGATTATGAGAGTGTAGATTATCTAAATAAAGAGCTACACAATCTTGATATACACTGCCATCAGGCTGTGACCTGTACACAGATTATACATGCCTCTTTTATTTAGGAACGTGTGCTTTTATAATATATCATGTATATCATTACAGTGTCAACGAAAATAAGATTTGTTGCAGATTATAAAATGTCACTTGATAAAGAACAGCAATGTTGCATCATGCATACATTATAAAAGCAGTACTCGAATAATAGGAAGCAAAAGTAATTGAATTATGACTCACCCTTCTGAACTCCAGTCAAAATGCAACACTTGTGAGTCATCCGACCAAACGTATTTGCCTTCATTATCTTCGTCTGTTAAACCTACAAATAAACCCATGAATATTTTAACAGTTAACTCATAGTATCGAATAAGAAATACCTTCTATAGTACAGCTGTCACAATACTTGCCGATATATATCCAATATCTCGAATGGTCAGAGATAAGCTTGTGTAGGAAATATGCCTCAGTCTCGGATAATATACTTGTCAGTGACGCATTGTTGTGTCTGCATTGGTTTTCACTTTCCAACCATGTAACTTTGGTAGGTTCGTGGAATAACCGATAGCAATGGTCCTGATAGAAAACCCAATCTTGCGGACATGTCATATCTATATTTGAAATACAATTATTTTAATTAGAAATTATTAATAATTATTGCTGTATACAATAGGTCTGGTAGTCTTTTTTAGAATGAAATACTGCGTCATTTTCAATTTTCAGGAATAGACATACAACCACATTTCAACAGCGTCAACATATTATCTTACTTGTAGACATACTGTAAGTCTTCACATCATGCTTCACACTATGGAATGCATATGTTGCAAAAAATCCATGACTGTTGTCACTAACATCATCAGATGTGAAGGTGACAAACATTTCATTAAAATCTGATAGAATTATCTCTTCAGGGAGGTTGTGATTACAATATCGTATTCGTCTTTCATCATTAGTAGTCCGTCCACTATAAACCTCAACCCTGTCTGAAAGACAGTTTAATGACCTCCTACCAATATCGAATTGATGAAATCTGATACTTATGTAGGAGGTACTGTCGGCTTGTAGCTGCCATGAACATCTCATCATTTCAGGATAAGGTGTTGGAAAGTCCCTTGTTGTGAGGATACCAGATGTATAATTTGTACATAACATGTTGCTTATACATATTCTAGATATATCTTGACAATTAATTACATCTGCAAGAGGGAGTAAAATGGTATCATCATCATAAACATCACAAACACCACCAAAACTCAAAAATAAAAAGCGAATGAAGGAACGAACAAACGAACGAACGAACGAACGAACGAGCGAGCAAGCAGACAGACAGACAGACAGACAGACAGACAGACAGACAGACAGACAGACAGACAGACAGACAGACAGACAGACAGACAGACAGACAAACAAACAGCATAACTGCGTTTGGCCTATTGACATTGTAAGGTGATTGCTTTGAGAAAGATCAAGTTCATTGTTCAGATACTGTATTAATTTTCCACCAGTCAAAAAATATTTGCAGCACATTGTACTGCTTATGCACTTGCAATTACATTCAAACAACACGTGCTTTCTGACCTTGAACATACATTAGCATTATATTGGGCTGAACATACCATGGGTATGACGTATGTAATATTGCCAAGACATGGAATCAGAAATGGCTAATGGAGTAGCGTGCTGCCAAAAACATTGTTTTTGTATGTGGCATTGATTTAAAGCAGCGTGAAACAAAACACATCTACAGATGACTTCCCCCCAGCGAAGGCATATTCGTATACAGTCAATAGCATTTGGAACGTTTCCAACAGTGTACCTTCCATCTAATGGCATCAAAGTATGTCGACGATAAGTCAAGGTAAAATCCTCCAGTTGGACGTCTATTAAAAGAAAAACAGGTCAATAATTGTTTCAATATTGCAAGTAGCAATTTTACATGTAAAATCGTTTGGCCTATTACATATTATTTGGTTCAACAATTCATTATGAACATATCATGTAACATATAACATCTTTGCTTGTAAAACATGCAGTACTGATTTATAGTTTGTTGTAAACATTAGTTAATAGTGGCTTGGTATTTTCTTCACAACTCGATTTTATTCAAAACATTGGTTAATGTGGTAGAAGCAGAGCTAATATTTGTTCATAAGTGAAAATATTGACATACACAACCTCGATTGAACTCTTTTAGTAAATTTAATGTCGATGCATGTCTTCTATAACAATACAAAGGTCTTCTGACATTGTTAGAACAGTTTATTGTATACTGGGGATTTCTTGGACTTTTTTATGCTTAAAATAAATTATGTCACTGGATCATTTATAAGTTATATCTTATAATACCAGGTCTAGGTTCAGTCAATTGCACATGATGGTCTACTATTAGAACACTGCGAATACTCTTTTAAACGTGTAACAAAATACGGCCCAAAGATTATAAACTCAGATTGTAACCCCTGTAACGGAGTTCAACTGTGGCCACGCAGAATGATAAATGTGTTGTCATAATTAACGTATGTCGAACTCTGTCAGCTTCATACACACTTGCTTCATAATCCGTGTGCCTTATTTATGAAATAGTTAAAGTCATGTTAAGCAAATATATATTTCATGTACGCTACTCAAAATATACATCACTCGAGTCCATCATCCAAACCTTAAGTTATGATACTACACAAGTCATCAAAATGGCTTAGTTTGCACATGTCGACAACGATAACACAAGTTCCTGAAGCCAAGATGAGAGGAGGATCATGTCGTTATATTTCCATTTGAACTTAGTCGGTGTTACCGAAAAATTATTCAACTAAAAACTGTGAAACACGGATATGTTATGACTATGAAATGCTACAGTCCTCATCTTGGCGAGTTAAATATTTGTCGCTTCTTGCGACTGCTTCTACTACATGTTTGCTTATTATACCATTGTAAACAATACCTTCAACCAGCTTGGATATATTCCTTGCCATGTAAAACCAGATGTAAACTGAATGCCTACATTAAGGACAAAACCGTCCATTTTTGTTCATACGTTACACACCTTGTTGGAATTCAAACTTCTGCGTTATAGGTAGTAAACATGGTGTACCGCCTTAAAAATGTATAGCAAACTATATGAAATCAATTATTCAATTGACCAATACGATTAGAAGCTACATCTACAAGGCTACATGCACTCCTTTACCATAAATGCATGTTCTGAATTATGTGAAAGCTAAAGCTTAATCTTGACAAAGGCAAGATCTATTTAATGCAAACGATATATTTCAGATAATTTAGTACATGCATTGATAATAAAGGAGTGCATGTGTCGTTAAAGCTTGTTGACGTAACTTAAAATCGTAATAATTAACAATAATTAGGCAATATGTGAGGTATGCAAGCTTCAAATTCCAATTCATAGTTTCATGTAATTACTTTTCTAATTAAGAAGTACGTCATGTATAATAGCTATAGTTCAGAATTTTGCATTCCAACAATAGGAGTAGGTCCCTTACATGAGGTATTCATTTGAAATCTGATTTATCATCTATTTTTTGGGGAACAGTGCTGGAAATATCTTACCATAGGAATACACTGTGGTATCATTTAGTGGTCTAATGAACATATTCAAGGCTGTTTACAAACTAATTTTAGCACACACACACACACACACACACACACACACACACACACACACACACACACACGCATACATACATACATACATACATACATACATACATACATACATATACACACACTTTAAATATAAATTAATATATATTATTATTTTAAAATGTAAAGCAAATTTTGTTGTAAATAATTGCGTCAACTTCAATATTTTGGCAAACTTCAAATGTGCTGAAAAATGTCTCTACACTAATTGACATATCTTATATTAGAAGACTCGTGCATTCAGCTACTCTACTTTGATGTGGTTAATGTATGAACTAATGAACATGTACATTTGCCTTGTTCTTTATCTAACGTACAAAAATGTAAAGAAATGATGTCGGTTAAAAACCAATATGTCTGCAAAATGCACAAAATAACTTGAATTTGATATATGGCTATGAAGGTCAAACTCAACTCAAGAGGTCTTACAGTTGTAACTGGTCATATGGAGTAGACATCCAGTGATGTGTCCATGTATTATAGTATTTGAGGTGTGCCTTAAATATTGATTTCAACCACAAATATGTTCGCCATTCAGTAAATTGTGATATGACCACCAAAGGTATTTTATACGTGTACATTAAGATTCTTCTGCTACAGATTTACATGAAAACATGATTTTAGCAGATTTGTACAAGTACATTTGTACTGACGGACACACAGAGACCATCTTTATTACTCAATCCTTTGGAAGCTAAACAATATGAGTTGTACAACGGACCTTGACCAAAGCAAGATTATATTTGTGAACTAATAAAGCAGCCCTAGTTCTAAAACGGATTTAATTATGACTGTATCAGTTTGAACAAGGAAATGTCCCAAAATATCCGTTTCAGCAATGGAATAGACGACTAAAAAATTCAAATCCTCGTACACGTATTTGAATATTATCCCACAATGGACATGAACTCCTGTTATCAATGCAAACCAAAAGACGGTTTCACAGAAGCTGCAAATAATAGAGCTGGTTGGCAGAGGATAGGAGAATACAAACAATGATGTAGTAGAATCAACGTAAAATGTAAGCTCCGCTCAGCTATTTCTGACAGTTACTGACAATTAGAATCTCAGTTTTTGATCAGGGTTTTTTCACATATTGTGTACATACATACATACATACATACATACATACATACATACATACATACTGTTATCAGGTTGCGTTGCTCTACA
This sequence comes from Glandiceps talaboti, assembly GCF_964340395.1. Classification (NCBI taxonomy): domain Eukaryota; kingdom Metazoa; phylum Hemichordata; class Enteropneusta; family Spengelidae; genus Glandiceps; species Glandiceps talaboti. Next base: position 9,749,232 of record NC_135551.1, read on the forward strand.
TAATGCGCACCAAAATGAGCACCAATTTTACAATCAAACTCTAACTTTACACTTCATTTTATAATGCCACAGGTTTTATGATTATTGCACAAAATAAATTTGTTTGTACATTTTGCGCTTGGACATGTGATTTTGTGTGGTTTAAAT
>NC_135551.1:10089378-10134378 GCF_964340395.1 Glandiceps talaboti
ACCCCCCCCCTCTCTCTCTCTCTCTCTCTCTCTCTCTCTCTCTCTCTCTCTCTCTCTCTCTCTCTCTCTCTCTCTCTCTCTCTCCCTCTCTCTCTCTCTCTCTCTCTCTCTCTCATGCGTATAAACCTGTCAATTCTATATATCTACATTTTATACCCATTTTATCAAGAGGCAAATCTTAGTTTAACATTTAGATAAAAAACAACAACAATATTTCAAGTTTGCCTGTGTGCCTTTAAAACATTGTTTTATTTAAATTGCAATAAAAAAACAATGGCGGTCTACACCACATGTATTCTTGGGCTGTATGCATAGCTCGGTCTCGAGTATGTTGAGTTGTGTTTTGTACAAAAACATGACTTGCACAACGGATTTACAACAAAGCCAGGGTTTTCAAGGAAATATAAATTATTATTGTATATTCAGTGCACAATTCAGTGTGAACAAGCCGTGCTATTAAAACAGACTATACGAGGAAATGTACAGCGAAACCAAGTGCAGTGGTTCACTGCAATAATACAACTGAATTGCGATGAAATTTTATTTTGAAAGTCAATCCGGTGTCAAAGTTACATCAACAAGTTTGATTGCAAATACAAACAACTGAGTATGTAGTACAAATATACACATTAGCTGAAGGGTGAGGACCATAATTTCAAAACGAGGCAGATTTAAAGGTGTGGGTTTATTATTAACACGAGTTAAGATTTTATCAAACTAACTAAATTTGTTGTGTGGAATGTTGTGATCTGAATACACGTTTTCATAGGTATATATTAGTATCGCCTAGCCGTTCTCAGTAAGAGGTGGTCGGGTAGAACTGCAGCAGGCATTATTTTGAGTGACACTGGGTATTTTAAGCTGATGGGTAGAAGTCGTATTACATTCTTCAGTATATTTTATCTTTCAATTTTCATTTTAAAAAATGTTGTACTTTTTGGAGGATATTTTGTTTATTAATATTGATTTGTTTCACGTTAATCGTGAGTAAGGATATTTGTGATTGGGAAACACCAATTTTGCTGAAATTGGGAGTTTTAAGTCAAGTTTATATACCAGCTAAAACAGCACATAGCTTAATGGCAGCTGCCATGTTACCCCACTTCACATTCCGTTCCGCCTGTTACTCCACCCTAACACCGATTGGTGTAAAGGCCGCCAATAAACAACGCCCGTGGCAATCCTCTACATATCTAACTGCGCTCCAACAATAAGTCGCCGTCTTTTGTCTCTCGTACTTCATATTGGACATTGTTCCCTCCATTTACCCACCTCAGAAACTACAAAATGCGGCGACGTCGGGCGCTTCACACGAGTTGAAATCGACGTCGATAACCACAGTCGGCACTCGAAGTTTTAAAAAAAAGTACAGTCGGTGGACGTGAGACGCAAATAGCACAAAAATTCCCGGTAACGCTCGACTGGCATTTGTCTATTGATTAGGAACAATATAGCCGGTATGATTGTGTATGCCGTCTCATGACATATGTCTGATACTAAGTAGTAGTACAAAATGTACTCCCAGTCATGACCATTTCAACTTGTGTGATTTGGACGCGAATAAAAATTGTTGCTGTTTTTTCGAAAATTACTCTGGAGACTGTGACGAGGTTATTTTTCAGTCCAAATACTGAGCTTTGTACAATCAAAGCAGTGTAATGTGTGACATGCAACTTTTCCAAATAACGTCCATCTATTATCAGCGAACAACGCAATAATTCTTCACAACTATTTTTTTTTCAAACTTTCATAACTTACATATTTTTCAAATTTAGTTTTATAAAAAAAAATTACTTACAGCCATGAATTTGATTGGCATTAATAACTGCAAACTGTCGGTATTGATTTATCGCCCTTTTTTTACATATTGTAAATGCGATTTACCCACGACGAGCAATAGAAAATTGACCCTTATTAAAGTTGTTCACCATGATCGAGTCCTTTGCATTAGGGAAACAAACCCTTGTCAGAAAGTTGTTGAACAAGTCACAAAACAAGCTAAAATCGACAGGATTCCAGATCAAGTTACCTGTGCTTTCGATCATTGTGGGTTCGAGTTTCGTTGAATTACACACCAAATGTGGCAGTGAAAAGAGAAAGGCGGCTCGATTGCAGAGTGAAACAGATCAGTGAAAAGGCGAGTCGTGTTTCTCACGAGTATATTGAGTGCTTCGTTTTCTCAAACTTTCTTAATTGCCTTTCTTGCAAGTCACGTTGAAGAATTTCAGTTCTGAGGCATTGGTAGTGTTAAAATTGCGTTAAACAGGTCGTTGATATAATTCAATGTATAGCTTTAGTCGCATAAATATGCCTGTCTGTCTGCCTGTATGCATGTATGTATGTATGTATGTATGTATGTATGTATGTATGTATGTATGTATGTATGTATGTATGTATGTATGTATGTGTGTGTGTGTGTGTGTGTCTGTCTGTCTCTATCTCTGTCTCTCTGCCTGTCTCTCTCTGTCTCCCTGTCTCTGTCTGTCTGTTTGTCTGTCTGTCTGCCTGCCCTCTCTCTCTCTCTCTCTCCCCCCCTCTCTCTCGCTCTCTCTCTATCTCTCTCTCTCTCTTTCTCTTTCTCTTCTCTCTCTCTCTCTCTCTCTCTCTCTCTCTCTCTCTCTCTCTCTCTCTCTCTCTCTCTCTCTCTCTCTCTCTCTCTCTCTCTCTCTCTCTCTCTCTCTCTCTCTCTCTCTCTCATCTTCTGTACGTTTGGAAAAGGAAAATATTCCTGCACACCGTTTTGTGTCAAAAAACAAACATACCCATTTCTAGTAACAAACTGTCAAATTGGTTTGAAGTGGAGGAAAGTTACCCGCATTGCAAAATAGGAAGGGTGTCAATTTAATATCTAAAAGAAATTAATACAGAATATGCCAATCTCCTTTCAATAAAGTCTCAATGGATGAAGTTTTGTTATCATTTCAGTGCAATTTGTTAAAAACTTATCAAAATTCTATTCTTCGTTGTCTTTCAATTACGTTGAACTTATACACAGGGTTTATCACCAACCTAAAGGAAGGTTAGTGACACTACATGTATCGTCGAGAAGTAATTAATGTTCATTATTATTCATTTAAAATGAAAGACTCGGTACTCCAAATCCGTTGTAAAGTAGATTCACCGTCTATTAAAGAGTTTATTTATTTTTGATAAATATATCTTAGCGGAACGAAAGGTATATTTAAAGTTGCAACTTTTTTATTTGAAAAAAAATGAGCGGACATTTTCTTATCTAAGAAGAAGACTGCAGCTGCTGTTTTGAATATAATTAAAAATAAGGAGGAACATGAATCGAATTTTACAGAGTAGCGTTGTTCTTTTTGCCACCACCACCACCACCACCACCACCACCACCACAACAACAACAACAACAACAACAACAACAACCACAACCACAACAATCAGAAAACAGAAAACAAATAATCTAAATCTAAATCAATAATAGAGGAAACATAAATGTCATGTTCGTACCGGGTTTTATTTGCAAAAAAAAGTGAAAAAGAACACTTCATATATAATATTCAGATATCACGTAAGGATTTCAGACAAAATGTTCATTTACTAGAACACCACAGTCTGTGACGTCACTCAGTCCTGTTCACAGCACAAAAAATAAACCGATCATGTAATATGCACTTCTGTGAGACAGAACTTGAAATTAAAGCTATTTATCTATTATATTTCTGGGTTTCTCAGCAAAAGCTAAATTTTTGTACACTAGAACTTTGTTTATATTTGATATAAATTTCTTCGTATAATATTTTTTTTGTCCTTTGGGCGACGTGACCAGCGTGGGGGTGAGCAAGCAATCTAAAGTTTTTTTTTCTACTAACCAGTAAGTATCTGTCCTGACATTGATTTTGACAAAAAAAACTTACAATTTACAAAAAAAAAGATTAGATACCAAAATTATATTCCATGGTGTATATATACAGTAGTAGTTAGAAACGGGTTGTGACAACAAATGACGTACAGGTACGTAACTCACTTCGACTCGAACGACAGACAAGACCCAAGGAACGTACGTCGACACAGTCAATCGCATTTCGCTGATTTGTAAGCTTCTCTTTTTTTATAGAATTTAAAAAAGAACTTTTGATTTGGTGGTTCTAAATTTGATTACCAGTATCTCTCCAGACAGCATTCAGATAGAATTTGTCAATCGCTCTCTATATCGTTCGCACTCATTCATTCGGACTATCCGCTTTGTAGAGGCGTAATTGTTCAAAGATCTTCAAACTTTCATTGGGAGTATGCATTGGCAGTATAACGTCTATTATGTGTGCCACCAAATCAGTGAGCGAATGTAATTCTGAGATTTTCCAGGATTTTTGTAGGTTAACCATTGCACACGATATAGTAACAGAGTCCTTCTCCACTCAGTTTTTTCAGCTAAAACATAACGCTTATCACTGGACTGATACGAAAGTTGATATCCCCGCCGTACCTTTATCGTTCGAACAAAATACACAGCGGCGATGCGTGATTCAGTTTCGAATACGTGTAGAATTCTGTATCCAAACGAACTCCACAAGATACCAATCACTATCATCAGATGAATCGACTCAATATACATTTGCTGACCAATCCTTGGTTGCAATACTCCAAACAACGAAACCTTCGTCACCGTAAAGTCATTCGTGACCGATGCTTCGTCCTTTCTGCAACGGAAATACAGTGTAGATCCGCTGTCATCGTCTGTAAGTTTTTTTTTAACAACGTGGCGAATCCGACACAGTCACAAAACGACCACATGTAAAGACATTCCTCTTGAGTTGGACAATTTCCATATAAATAGATGTTCAAGTTCGTTCTATTAGAACCAGTAAAGATCCTTGCTTGGAGCTTCTTGGTGTTCAAGTGTCGCTGTCGAAAAAACAACAAAAATGAGATTAATTTTCAAAATTCAAATTGTTAGGGGTTTGCTTATTGTGTGATTGCTCATATGGAGAATGTACAATGTGCATGGCATCCATTCATACAAAACAGAATATGAATTTCGTTAATATCAAGTTGAAACATCACAAACTGTGCCGGGTCTGTAGTTCTCTCCCCCTCCCCCCCGTATATTTCGTATTTAAACACTCAATAAACCACTTGTACATGCAATTTAAAAAAAATATAAAACCGGTTTTAAAAAAACGTCAGAAAATGTCAGAAAACATGTATAACAAACATTTGAGTATAAATATCATACAAGTTACTAATTTAACCTGGAAAATGTCACAGGGGTAAACATTTCATTCGTCAAAACACAACTTATGCCCAAAAGAAAAACACCCAAAAATACAAAACAAAAAACAAAAAACTATACATAGCATCATATAGACTGATGTGTCCGTGCATTCGAAGATTTGTCAAAATTGAATGTTCACAAAGTTTACTTCAATATTGGCTACCTGGAATTAGTGTTGATACGAAATTGAAAACAAATTAACGACACAGTTGTACATACACACACAACACCCGGCGATAGTTTCAACATAAACACGACGTCCTTTTCATTTGCCGTTATTACACGACTCTTCACTGTAACTGTTTTGAAAACATTCCTAGCTCATTTTAAAGTATACATAAGTTATAATTGTGTCGTCTAGTGTTTACGAGCCCAATTAAGAAATTTACTTTCGCTGGTAAATATACGCAAAAGTTACTAAAGAAACGTGTGGACATATGGCGGGTGAAGTGATATGGAGAGTGTCGTTCGACCGACACCGAGGAATGTAGCTCACACTGAGGGTTTCCCTCCTAGAGTTTCTGGACAAAAGAAGTTTCATTTTTTAGTTATTTTTCGGGGAGAGTTAGTTTATTTTGGATTATGACTCTTTTAAAGTGTCCATTCTAACAACGTTACACCAAAATAAACAGTATATATAAACCAATCTCTGAAAAAAGGGATTGTTTTGGAGCAGTTACGCGCCATTGTAGTTAGTCACGTTGTCCGTTGTCGCGCCATTCTTCGCAATTTCTGGTGAACTAGAAATGTCATTTCCAGTTTGTGTGTGGAGACATGTGGTCAAAGAAAGCCGCGGTGTTCAATAACAAGAATTTTCAAGAGCTAAGTCACAGAGTAGGAGTGTCGTTACAATTTTAACACACGAATAAATTCATCGACCATGAAAACTCTGGCAGAAGTCGTATTATTTTTAATGAGAGTTATATTTCGTAATCGCGACATCGGAGACGACAAGCGACACCTGTTTTTTTAAATCATCGTGTTTACCAAACATGGACACTGAACCCGTATACTATCTACCGATAGATCGACAACTTTTACCTTCAAAATTAATGTCGATGAAAAGTTTGAAGAAACAAACTGACGTGGTGGGTTTTGTTTGGTTATTTCGTTGGCTTGTATCACATTGGTGTCTGACAAGGGGCCCTCTATCGCTGGAAGATGCCACACTAGAGATTAGCATGAAAAACCAATTTCTAAAATTACCGTTTAGCTATAGGAGACCGCGTCTGTACTTTAGAATGATTAAACGGTCATCTAGATCGATAACCTCAGAAAACAAATCGGCGTTGGATTCCTTAGATCACGGTACAATTTCGAACAAATTACATGTACTATCAGAAGCCAATGACAACACACCGAGCGTATTTCTTTCGATTATAAATATTTACTCGTCTGTTTTGAGCTTTGTCCACGTCCGTAGATCGTTTAAATTGAATTGAGTTCGCCAAAAATAAAACTCGAGAAGAAAGGGTAGCAGTTTACTGAAGAGGTTTTTTTTTTTTTTTTTTTTTTTTTACCTCTTTTCACAATTTTCTCCTATTTGGACAGCGAATAAAAGAACTCTTCGTGAGGAAAACCGAACATAGATGGATGGATTATGTCAATAGTTTACCTCGTCTTAAAGTTGAAATATAGCCGTCGGTGGTTATAAATGTTCTCGTGCGGTGACTAAATTTTCAAGATTAATTTTAATCTGAGTTTCGAGTCGCGTTGAAAACCCAACCAAAGCAGACGACACGTACAGCTAACTGACGTAGGCAATGTTTTTTTGACTACACCAACATTTCAGAGGTATCGAAATCCCTGGAAGAGATGCATTTATTGGATCTCAAGACGTCACAGCTGGCGTCATTGACCGAAATGGTTTCTGAGAAAGGCCACTTTTCAGTTTTCTCGACTTTCTAAAAACGTCAGAGGTGCTTCGTATTTGTTAATTATTGTAAATATCCTGTGTGTTAGAAATCATACAGAATTAGCATAAACAATATCATTTATACTGTATGCCGTCAAAAAGTGACAATTGTGTAACATCTTTAGTTTACAATGGAACAGGCTTTTTCTTCAGTTCCCCCTAATAAGTGTATGTCTTGCCTTGGCGCCACAATAGTTAAAATTGTACGATGAAAATGATGACTTCTTAATTTTTTTTCCTTTAACGTAAAAAGGTTTTAAAAAATCATTGAAGTGGAGAGACCTTTCTCTCTCTTAAAATTACAATTCATAGACCGACTACTGGCGGAAACAATTACATTGTTACAGTTTCCTACCGTTGTCAGCGAACTCATCTATTGTACGCATAATACAGATTTGGTTGTCGGTCACAAAACCTATTATTGCAGTTGAGGGTTAGATTGTCGCCCGCCCCATTATTACGAAGTGATGTACTCTTTAATTGGACTATCTTAGTTTCCGCCATGTTTTAGTTTACAATATATAGTCGGGTTTTGAAGAAATTTAATTACAGTTCAGCATAAAGGCCTGACGAAGTGATCACAACAGTCCAAGAAAAAATGATTACACACATGGAAGTTGTGTTCCAGCGGTTATGCTAAAAATGGGATAAAACAATGCCCCTTTTCACGATTACGAGGATAAAATATTTGCAATTATCAATTTCGTTGTATTAAATGATGTATACACGACGTTGTATACACAATATGACAGGTATGGAGTCCTGCCAATGTTCAATCGCGTGACAAACATTCATCGAGACAAAATGTCGACCAAGACAAACTCACATTTAGAGAAGAAAGTTAAATTCATCACAATCTCTGATGTGACTAATAGATGAATTTTGGTTTAGTATTTTAAATGTTAACTTTGTTTATTTTCATAATTATAAAGGTAGATGTTGTGACAGCTAGCAAAGATTATTGTGTAACTCAAGTTGATAAACGTGACAAAATTTGAAAATATATCATTGTTAAATTTATTTTAGAAGTAATTGGTTTATAAATGGCGGGAATTCATTATCATAACGGGCTACCATAGATACACATGGCATCGTGACTGCATGGCGCGAACTTAGCAGCCAGGACACACAGAACACTAAACAGTGTATCTAAACTACCAAATTAGCAGTAGTCCAGGGCACCTAGATTACTAAACGTTAATGTATCTAGACTACCAAATTAGCAGTAGTCCAGGGCACCTAGATTACTAAACGTTGTATCTAGACTACCAAATTAGCAGTAGTCCAGGGCACCTAGATTACTAAACGTTAATGTATCTAGACTACCAAATTAGCAGTAGTCCAGGGCACCTAGATTACTAAACGTTGTATCTAGACTACCAAATTAGCAGTAGTCCAGGGCACCTAGATTACTAAACATTAATATATCTAGACTACCAAATTAGCAGTAGTCCCGGGCACCTAGATTACTAAACATTGTATCTAGACTACCAAATTAGCAGTAGTCCAGGGCACATAGATTACTAAACATTGTATCTAGACTACCAAATTAGCAGTAGTCCCGGGCACATAGATTACTAAACATTAATGTATCTAGACTACCAAATTAGCAGTAGTCCCGGGCACCTAGATTACTAAACGTTGTATGTAGACTACCAAATTAGCAGTAGTCCAGGGCACCTAGATTACTAAACATTGTATCTAGACTACCAAATTAGCAGTAGTCCAGGGCACCTAGATTACTAAACTTTGTATCTAGACTACCAAATTAGCAGTAGTCTAGGGCACCTAGATTACTAAACATTGTATCTAGACTACCAAATTAGCAGTAGTCCAGGACACATAGACTACTAAACATTGTATCTAGACTACCAAATTAGCAGTAATCCAGGACACATAGACTACTAAACATAGTATCTAGACTACCAAATTAGCAGTAGTCCAGGGCACCTAGATTACTAAACATTGCATCTAGACTACCAAATTAGCAGTAGTCTAGGGCACTTGGGCTACTAAACGCCGAGAAAATTGTAGCTGAAACAGTTCACTTGTCTAAATCTGATTACCGAAGCTCTACAATGACTCTAAAGATCTGTAGGTTAACTTTCATAAATGGGGTACTTTTAAATTGTTTCTTTCCCTTTTTTAATAGGAGTGTCATTTTCAGCAATTCGGAGATACCTCCATGGTTGTCATAGGAACCAGTTTTAAAGACAAATATAATTAACGTTGTTTTATTTTCTATAAAGTCTACTCTTAATTGGAAAAATAATCAAACACCACTAAATGAGATGAGAGTTTGTAGTTGTACGCAGCTGGCTAGCCACCAGCTAGCTGAAATTATAGGTAGGTGTACATTTCCCCATTAAAGGGTAGTACACCGTAACAGGTGGTACCGTTCTGTGCGATTTAATGAAATACATCTAAAACTTTCAACTTGAAATATGAATTTCAATGCTTTGGTAATTTCATTTTGTGAACGTGTGTCTGCTTCGATAACCTTCTACATGGTGCATCATGTTTAGAGTAGCTAAAAACAATAGAACAATCTTGACACTTAGCGGGAAACAACACAATGTATCGGTGACCTCTGACACATTATTCGTGTGTTTGGCATTCCCTATCTCCGTGTTAATATTATTGTACTCTCTACTATATATCAATGTACAGTTCATATCAGTATATAACACCACCACCTCCCTCGTGCTGATAAAAAAAAACATCCGAGAATGCCTGAAATGCGTGCCCTATAATAATTATGGAAATTTATTTGGGTCAAAGGTGACAAGGAGAACGGTGTAAGTGATGTGGAAACGCGTATAGGTCTGTACTAATTATTATAATAGGCAAGATGTAACGATCGAGGCTAAGGTACGTTGTGTTTCTGGGTTGGGTGTTTTGGTAGATGTGCATGAGAGTGATTCGGTGTTGTCAATACCATATACTTGGATACACTTCAATTCTATAAAAATTATAAAGTTCGATGTGATGAAGAAAAAAAACCAAGCCTGCGTTTGTAACTCAATACATTGCAAAAAAATCTAAATATGTGTATAATATGTACAATAACAAACATTTTACACATTTTTTTGATGTTTTTTTTTCAAAAACAAGGATTTGGCATATGTTGTTTGACATTGATTTCTTAAGTAGGAAGTAATGATAGAATTGTTTTATAAATTTAAAAAAAAAATCCAACATAAATATACTATCCTCATCCTTATCACCATGTCTAGTGTTGTAGAAATTTAACACTGTGCCACGCCTTAAACATTGGACGGTTTTACAAAGCCTGTGGACCTGAACTCAGACTAGTGAACAGGCCAACCGTTAACTTATTCGTCCATGTGTAGAACCATTGGTCGTGCAACAACAAATATTTAGTAATTACAGTATATATTTTTGCGCTGTGAATGGTTCGAACTTTTTCTTTCAATAAATTTACGTATTTGACTATATGTAGAGGCGCAAAGTGACTGTATGTTCGTGTACAATAACAGCCACAGGTGTTATTGAAGTTTAAATCCATGTGCGAAGCTATGATTATGAATGTGATATGATATGATATATGATGTGATGTGATGTGATGTCCCTCGACAGAGGATTCTGCCACATGGTGTATTACGTAACTTTCTTACTACATCCATTGTGCAGCAAATTCTGTTTGCCTAAACTGTGTTTTGAATAATAAAAAAATATTGTTTGTCAGTAGTTGTCACACCAAATATATAACAATAATATGTAATAATTACATTAATAATAATCATATTTATCAATAACACAGTCCTGAGTCGCTTGTTTTCCTTCTGTGCACAGATAGACTTTGTACGATACATTGTAACAATTATAAAATTAATAATGTATTGTTTATCTCATTAATATTATGTATGGAAAATTGCACCCAAAAAGGAACTTGGGAGGGCTTTTAAAAGTAGATCACATCTGATGCGTTCACCATATTAATCGTGCGTTTTGTGATTAACTTTCCATAAGGTGAAAATCAAAACCAACTTTCGACAGTAAACACATCCCCCCAATAGCCACATACACACATGTATACGTGACACATGGCTAATCTAACCTATATCGCCTCATTATATGAATAAAGACAAACTATTATTTTATAATTTACTACTGGAGATCATATGGTAGTTATTTAAAACAAGTGATTTATTTGAACAGTTGGGCCTGTATGTTACGAATGACAAAAAATATAGATTGCATCTTGTCTATGTGGGACTACTAGCTGGAGAGTGTGAAACCGATATATTAGCAGACAAGTCACTTGGGGCTTTTCATGAAGAGATCGCTTGTTGTGGACCGCTAGTCGAAACTTGATTTGAGTTCAAATATTCTGTCTTTGTAAGTTCATGTCATCAAAAAAAAGCGAAATCGAAATAATTGTACATTTACAAGTTGTAAAAGAGAGAGAGTTAATTTTTTTATATTAGGGATTCAATATGACACGTCCATCTAGTTAACAAAACATTTTCAAGTAAAGTTACGCTTTCACTGTTACTCTTCATTGGTTTGTTCTCCACCTGTTTTGTTTTCTTTTTAGGGCATAGTTTTTATTTTCTATCACTTTTGTTTTATCTAACAGAAAAAAAATACACCCCCAGTACATTGAGGTGGTCCGGACACCGTTGAATACAGATGCCGGGAGGTGTTTGTACTGGATGCACCAAGTATTCATACAGCTGGTGCATGGTGTCAGGGGGAAACAGTAGCAAACGTGCCTAAATCAACACCTTGGCTAATATAATGGATGTTAAAGTGAAACACAAAATATGTGGCTAGCAAATACTTGGCGATTCAGCAAATATTTAGTTGAAGTTAGCGGTAAATTCCTAGGGACGCGTCGTGTGTTTCGGAGACAACTATAACCCGGCCCATTCCAGTGCTGCGAACCGGTGGCACTGTAGACATTGTCCATGTAGTGTGCGTTGTATAGGAATTATTGTGAAGAGATAGATCTGAGTACTCACTGTACAATTAAGCACTCGTGTCGCTTTTAAATCATGTACATTTCACTGAAATCGACATTTAATTGACTCAATTGTTTGTTTTCGTGACTGTCACCGCAATAATATACACACAATCATTTACTCCTTTAAGAAAAGTTTAGACAGTACAGTACCCGGATGTACAAAATCGTGAATTTGACAGCCCACTGTCACGGTGAACATTACCGTTGATGTGGACAAGTTATACTTATTTCGCAGACGCTGTCATGTGAAATGTTTCACTGTTTATAAAGTGGGTTTTTCAAATGACATTTACTAATTTCATTAAAATGTAGTTATGAAATGTACATACAGGAAAGTGCAAACAAACCCTTTGAAGGGACAGTCTACATTCCATTATGATGGGAAAGTCACTATGGGTGATTTTTAAGTTCAATCTCAGACAGCAACCACATCCGTGAAGTTTGAATTAAAGTTGTAACTTAATTTTCATTTTCTCGAAATATTTGAAAGAAAGTATAACTTATGAAGTATGTTAGAAGACTACGCACAAGAATGTTATGCACACTCTGTAGACGTGAGTCAAAAAATAATGTCACAAGTCGGGAAACGCTTCTGCAACATTCCGGCATTTGAAAAATTTGGAACTGGTGAAACTCTCGGGGAAATAAAATGGCCTTTTACACCCACAAAAATCCCTTCATAGCATGCGTACATAGAAAGGGCATAGACACGACATAAACTAAATACGACACATACCCGTTGCGGATGCTTCGACATTAAGTCCTGGAACTGCGTGGCTCTCACTCGAGATTTGGCTGTGTTCTCCGTAGCGTGTTGTCCAGGCGTCGGCCGGTTTTGATAAATCACATTGTGTCGCAAGTCGTCCTGACCGCACTGATGGTTGGATGAGAAGGGAACTATAGCGTGGATTGAAAGGACTTGTGGAGGCCATGTTGTAGCCTAGATCATGCATCGAACGATGCGCTGTGTAAGAGCCCTGTGCGGCGGACAAAGAATAATGCCAAGGGTCCGTTTGATGTATGCTTGTGTATGAGGTAGTGTACGCTGATGAGTAGGGGTCCCTGAAGCCGAGGGGTTCGTGGTGTGCAGCCGACAGCCCTGATGACGGTGGATAACTGTTTGAATTATAAGAACTGTTCCAAAATGACGGAGGAAAATTCCTTTGGCTCATTGGTGATGCTGTAAAATCACCTGCAAGAGATGAAAACTGTCTTAGTGCGGAACTAAAGTTGAAAACAGTCAGTAAGTAACGTCAAAAAACTCGATTTATACTTTCTCTATTTTTTTTACATTTGAAAAATCAGCATTTTTCATTTCTATTTTATTCGCGGTACACATGTTTAAAGTTGTTTAAAGTAGAATAACTTACTACCAGCAGTAACTGAGACCTGAATATTTGACTAGTTTGGTATCTCAGTGGACTATTAGAGGTTTGAGTCATATACTAAAGTACTTAGTGAATAGAAGCCTACCGCCATGATAACCATTTTTTTGTGATCTAACAAAACTATCATTAATACAACTTGCACATCACTGGAATGTATTGAGCAAATAAAGAGCCCAGCCACACCTTTGCAAACTAAAGAAAGTTTTGAGTTTATTTCTAATTTAACGCACATCTTAATTCTTATAGTGTCTGGTCTGACTTCGCCTTATCTTGAAATTTCCAGCCGGAAAAGAGGCCAGCGGGTCAAAAGCGTACAACTTTCGGACAAACATATTTTCGAACATGCAGTTTCGTGGACCGTGACGCTAGTTAGTTCATTAAACTTAAAAAAGATAACATATTGAATGATAAAATAATAATGTTTTTATTTATAGTTGTGTTGTCGTGTCAATGAGGTGTGTGATTTTACGTGGAAAATGAACACTTTGAGGTGTATTGGTTCGTTAGAAATTAAAAGCTGTTGACCTTAATATGGGCTGCTGTAACTTTCATACAAACGTCTGACACTTTCCCTGCCAAAAATTGCACAGGTAGATCCGAGGATTTGTACTTCTGAATCAATAAGAATACACGGAACTAATCGATTCTTTCGATGAAAATTACAGACAACAAACCATGGTAGTAGTAATCACGTGACAAACTAAATAACTTCTGGTTCTGATTTCCACACATTTTCAAAACTCGGATCAGAAGCTCGTTTTTCGTCGGCAAGCACCCAATGGGCACCCATAAATTACGACGGAATATTTCAACTATGTGAACGACATGATTCGATTCCTATTTTGTGAACTTTGAGAGTGACACATATGAGCTTAAATTCCACTTGCAAGCTTACCGTAAGGGCAGCGTGGCAAGACAAATTGTAGCCACATATGTCATTGATAATTACTGAATGCAATATGGTCACGTACTGGGATATAGAACAGGGGTAATGAACATCGAATATTAGGAAAAAGTCCTTCGAATTTTCTCATTTCCGAGTGACGCAGAATTCCTTAAATTACGGCGAATACATACTCGACTAAAAACAACACACTTTCACAAGATATATGGCCAGGGAGCCAAAAGCAAAGAGCAAAAAAAAGTTCTGATGTAAGAAAATACAAACAGTCATTATTTGTCGTTCTTATTAGCTTCGCCCCCATAAAACCCAGCGCCTTTGAAATAGTGAAAAGCAAGACATTTAAGCGACACTGCAAAACAATGTTCAGTCGCATCATTTGAAAATATTAATTTTTGAAATAACTATGACATTTTCATAAAAAAGGAAATGGTTACGCAGATAAAACAAATTTACGTCTGCGAGTCTCGCGTCTGTGTATTTATGTTTGTTTCTTACCAAATTTATTTTCGCCAACACGCTGTTTGGTGTAAGTGGTATCAACACCATTGGCCGGCTTTTTAGATTGTGAGAAGGAGAAATAACTTACGGTACGTGACCGACGAAATGTTGATGGATTTGCGGTAAAATCCATTTTCACCCACCAACCACTTTCCCCCTAATAACTACTACTCAATCCACAGGGCCTACTTCGACCTTTCATTTCTAAAAGGCTATGTGTGTGTGTGTGTGTGTGTGTGTGTGTGTGTGTGTGTGTGTGTGTGTGTGTGTGTGTGTGTGTGTGTATATATATATATATATATATATATATATATATATATATATATATATATATATATATATATATATATATATATATATATATATATATATATATATATATATATGTCGATTTCAATTATTTCCCTGTAGTATATTTCATACACAAATTATATTTGCAAACTGAAAACAAAATACAAACAAGTTTTTAAACAGTGAACGTAAATTGGTGTCTATTCGAACTCGTGCTGACGGCCTAAATCACACCGTCAAGCATTACGACGCATCTGAGACGTAATCGCACATTTGCAATCAAAGAATTTTTTTTTAGTGATAAATCCACCTAACCACCGGCGTATATTTATGTAATCTCGAAGGGAATGGTTTCAATGTTATGAATTGTAGCATTAATATCTGATCTACGTTTTTAATCTAAAATGTTTCATTTACTTTCGATCTAATAAAATTCTAATCAAATCAAAATGTCTGAAAGTAGTCTAGATAAAGCTATGGGAAAAACCAACCCTTGTATTATGATTATAAGGAAAACACTATTGAAACTTCACTATATAGAGACTGTAGTACAGAGGAACCGCGTGACCAAGTTAGCACAGAGCAGACAGTAGAGACCAGACAGGCCTAAAGTCAGAATGAATATATGAATCTATGACATCCAGATCATCGCCAGGTGAGAAAAAGTTGTTTGGTAATACCTATCAAGACATTTTATATATATATAATTTATGTATATTTTAATAGTTTGTATTAGTTAATAACCAGACATGGTAAGAACTTAAGTAGCAAACAATTTACAGTTGACAATCATATGTACACATTTTTTTATTTCCTGTACTTTTTTGTTGTTTAACATTTTAGTCAAATTGACATGCGTAGGATAATCATTACAAATGAAATACAGTGTCTAACTTGTGGACTATTAGTCCAAACTTTTCATGAATTCTTCGATTTATTATAAAATGTATGATTGGAAGTGCAGCGGTTATTAAAATAATCACAGACAGAAGGTATTATTCGTTGTACTGTATATCTCTCCACTCAGAGTATTGCATAATGTGTTGTCGTTTCCGTTACGACTAAAACTAACTTAATAATGCCCGGGAGTCAGAGAGCGTTTCGAGTGACGATAACTGTAGCCTGATCCAAAGAAAAGATAAATCACTTATTTAACACTATCGGTCATTCAGCGACAGATTCGAAGAATTTAATATTTCCGGACATACGCTGAAAATGAGTTTGGCGGACTGATGATATGTACAATATATATTTCATCATAACTATAACCAGACATTGTTAAACGTTCTATCACGTGTAGCATGACGGCTCTATCGTTTTGTGGTAACCTTAAATGTGTGTTTGTTTTTCATCTAGTGTATTTTGGGATAAAGATAAGATACCGTACAAAGTAGATAGATGATCTATGGATTTATCCCTAATTTGATGATAACTAGGGGAGGGAGAAAGAGGAGGGGGGGGGGGAGAGGTAGCCGCAATTAAAAAGAGCTCTTGTCTTATATATTCACACTACTCATGATTATTGAGCAGCTTCCTTCAATTTCCAAACAGATGTATTATATTGATAATTTTGACGTTGGTAGAAAAGTCACACGTACATTGTACTTTTTTCCTGAAATGTCACAGTGTTTAGGAGGAGCACACTTTTATTTTCCGTACGTGTTTATTTTGGTGTTACGTATTCCTTATTGCAATAAATGATTGAAAATCACACGGCTAACAATTCCCAGAAATTTTTAGTAGAACGTTTTTATTTATTTTGCCTGTTTTGAAAATACGTATCCTTCATCGACAGTTTCTATTTTGCGCCAACTCATACTACTTTTATCAGCAGAGCTTTTTACTTATTTCATTTATTTGGAAATGGCGTGTTCTTTTATATTGAAAGTTTGTTTTGAAATACTTTTTTTGCTCCAATTCCTAGCATTGATTGATCTATGTTAATAACACATTGTTTACACGACCGTGACCGTTCTCAGTGTGGTAATGTCTCTGCCAACTACTTCTTAGTTGTGTGATCTCAGGGCGGAAAACTGCAGGATCGTTGTGAGGGAGCCAAAAGTCATGACATTATTACTGAAAGTCCCCTTTATTGAGTATCAAATTTATCACTCGTTGGAGTAATGTCAATGCGTTGGTTTCTAAACCCGGCATCACCATTACGCTATACCGTTTCAACTCTCCATCGATTTTCTCACGACCTCATCGCGATCATTACACAATAGTAATAAATAAACCATAAATCCAAACGTACGTAACAAAAAAGCAGTTCGCAGTTGTTGTTTTTTTATATTTCCAGTAGCAGCCCGCGTGTTTTTTTTTAAAATTATGAAACGACTTTCTAATAACGATACAATGTGCAACACAAGTTGTGTAACTTCCCGAATCGAGTGGGGTTCCTTCTAAGTAAATGTTTCACAATTTAATCCAATTTTAAAAATCCTAGATATCTCCACTATAACGTACAAATCAAGAATGCAAAATCTGAGAAAGGAAATGTTTCTATAACTCTGTAGACACTAACGTTACTTGTACCTAAAATTCGACAGAAATCTCTCCGGAAAGTGTTTCTCGCAAATAACTTATTCATACCGTTGGAAAATTGGGCATAGAATAAGACCCGGGCAACATCTTGGTGTGAATTACCTACCCACACATATAAAGTGAAAGTTGTCAGGAATTATCCAAAAATAAACAATTAGAAGAAATTGCATCAGTCGACGACCTGGTCATCTCTTTGACATATAGGTGACAGAGCTTTATGTAAATTTTGAAGTATTTATGTATTTTCTGCGGTGAATTGTGTTGAAGCTGTTTTCGTTGGTGTAAGTGACGAATGACGGGTAATTGTACTGCACGTGTGAATTCATGACAAAAATATAGACAAACCTTATAAAAATATTTGATGTCCTCTGAAGTCAAAATTTGGTGTCAAACGTTCACTAATGTAACATCCGATTCATTGTGGGTCGATTGAAAATTCAAACACTTCCAAACTACGGTGACAATACTTGCAGTACATTTTCAAGTTAATCTACGATAGACAGTGCCCACAATAACTGTTCATTTCGCAACGGTCCATTTGCTTTCAAAAGAAATGTCCATTTCCTCTGGTCCCGGTGTTCGCTTCATTTCTGTGTTCATTTCATGGTCGTTTTCGGCATGACGCAGACACAACTCGATCGAATATTCATTTCGTGTGTGTGCATGTGTTTTTCTCATCCGTTCCCTCTAGGTCTATGGTTCCATTACAAAACCATCAAGAACATGTGCAAACTCTTTTCAGTTCTAAATAGGCATACGGCAACACGGTCAGTTTTGGGGCTACTCGACCGGTTTAGTGCCCCTCGGCTGCGGTACGAGACTTGCACAGCAGAAAGCGCCAAATTAAAACGGGCCAACTAATAAACCCCACCGAGCGTGTACTCGTCCGTAGTAAACACGTTTTCGTATTAAATATATCTGATTTCAACTCTAGAAATTGGGGAGGCTGGATTTTTAAGGAAAACTTTGTTTCAACTTTATATCTTGCCAGTGTTGTATTAAATCTACACGACTTGACTTTTTTCACGATTTTAGATATGTAAATTTAAACGTTCACATTATTTCTGAAACTGTGTAACAACAACATACCAGTTCTAGGGTTAAAACAATTCAGTCGAGTAGTGGTGATTTTGTCAACCTAAGGTACTGGGATTATCAGGGTTGAGTTCTCAAGTGTTCAATTTTATCCATTTTATCTCGGGGTATGTACTTTCGATCTTTCACCACACGTTGTGATCACGTAAACGGACTTCTAATAGCTACAACACAGCAAATGTCTTCATCAAAACACTTCTATATTTTCTTTATCCTTGACATAACCGTTCAAACAAGGGAAGAAGAAAACTTACCGCGCGGTTTCAATCAGAAGAGTGACACATGCACTCGTGGTTTTTGAAACTTTTTTGTTGTTGAATTTCACAGTTAAAACAGTTAACACTTACAGACCCACTTACGGTTTAGCGGCCGTGATGGTGATTGTTCGAAACAGAGAAAACGTACATCCCCCCAAGGCGAAGCCGAAAGCTTGGTGAGATCGAATTGCAAAAAAGTACCACATCCCATTGATTGAAAAAAAATCAAGTAAACGTGAAATGTCGGAAAGTGGTTTTGAGAAATGGATGGGAAAAGCAACCGTGCTAGTCACAGGGGTATTTTCTACGGCTGACTGGACTTAAACTGAAGGTCAAATATCAATTAATACAAGTCGTTATTCCTATTAAACCAATCCTGATCTTTAGAAATGGGCATGTTTTTAAAACCACAGAAGGTATTATTCGTAGTTTCCAATCATAACACTTGTATCTGGAGTTGTGAACAAAAGACAGTATGACGTAATGACTGGTATCTCACCTGTTTTCCACTGGGGTGACGTACTGTTGCTTTTCCGACTATCTGCTGAGAAACTACTGGGTTGACTAAGAGCTCGACTGAAATGGTCATCAACATGTTTTCCTATATCTCCCGTAAAATAAGTAAAGAGAACGCAACGGGAGCTGATGTACTCGGCTTCCGGAGTGGGTTCTTTATCGGATTCCGAGTCGTCGTCGTCCTTGGTTTTACTCCTTGTCGACTGCGAAGACTGGAGAGGGGGTGGAGGGGGCGGTAAGGGCTGATGTTGTGTCAGTACAGTGCCGGAGTATTCCACCGGATCCAAAGGTTCATGCATCTTGTAGTGGCCAAATTTCTGAAGACGAAAAAAGAATTCAAAACCTGAATAGTTCGCAGGGTTGAAATTTTACGACGAGAATGACTGAGAAATTTTTGTCGTATGCATGCTAGTACGCCCACAGCTGTTCTCGCCTTCAAGCATTTATCCATCCACAGTACAGTACAGTACACGTTTGCATAAACTCGCATATGCAATCACCGACTAACGTTAAGTGGTGCGTGTAGTCAGTTTGCAATAGAGCGCAGAGCATGCAACCGACTTTACATAATGAAATTAAGAACCATTTCTAACAAGTATACGAAAGAATGAAGTAAATTGGAGACATAGACAATAAAACAAAGCAATGTGTTAATTTCAACCTGTGTCGGTAAATGGTGTTGATAAAAAGAATAGGGTTGGTACGTCTGATACGGTGACTGGTACATAACGTCCAGGCAGCTCATGGTGATCGCAAAGTGACGGAACTAGTCGGCGCTAACGCTCTAGCTATCTGAACTCAACTTGCTTCACCGACTACATTGGTAGGATGGAGGGACCTTATACAAAGTTAGGGTAATCACAAATATATGCGTGGGACAGCCCTAGGGGGGATTGGACCCCTGAAGGTAGCCTCTCAAAATAGTAATTGACAGGCGAAGCGAAACAAAGCCACGCCTACCGTCAACAAAACCGTCGACAAGTCGTAGTGACCAATCAAAGAGAACTTCAAGAAAGTGTGGTGTCACCTACACTCGTCAACCCTACTACGGTTTGTGTTTTTTTTCGAATGCGCGCCATCAAACACCCTTATCTTGAAAATAAAGTTAAGATGTGAATTTTATCTCTGTGTTTATATTTCAACATACCGTATCAGGACACATACACTTGAATCGCTGCCAGTCTTATCTAACTGTACAACACGTTGTGTCTTTCCCCTGAGGCAACAACACTTGGTAATTTACTTTTTACACTATTGTGTGGGGTTTTTTTCCTTTATATTTCAATCTGTTATTTTTTTTTTTATCTTTGTTTGCTTCTTCCGGGCTTAAATACACATAACTTACGCTGTTGAATGAAAAGGGATGAAGCAAAGTTAAACCAGGCAACGCCGTTTTTTTTTTTGGGGGGGGGGGTTACTTAAGACAATTTCATCTTATTGTTGGGATCGTGTGTGGTTGCACCTCAAATCACACGTGTAACAACAAAAGCACGTCGATAGATACCACTATAGTAAATTGTACAACGTCCTTGCTCCGATGGTGATCACATAAACTTCTGTTTCCTATATTGTCCAACATGATCTTTATTTGGTTGTGAAATACACATGCAATTGGATTTGAAATAGTTTCATATAATTTATAGAAATGATCAATGTGGTATATGTAGGAATGCTAACAACTATACCATTATTATTAATGATGTGTTGTATATTATTGTATTACGTCATATTCTGTATTATATTATATTATATTATGTTATATTTATTATATTATATATATTTATTGCATTATATTATTTTTGGGTTATATTCGCCATAACATATTTTATACTTGTTATAAATGAGAAATAGAATAGAATAGAATAGAATAGAATAGAATAGAATAGAATAGAATAGAATTGTCACTTTTTTCTTTCCTCAGTTATAACAAATATAAAATAATGAATTGTATTATATTATATTACATCATATTTGGCATATTCTATTCTTTTCCATTCTATTCTATTCTATTCTATTCTATTCTATTCTATTCTATTCTATTCTATTCTATTCTATTCTAATCTAATCTAATATAATCTAATCTATTGTAACCTATTCTATATATACAAATCTATTCTATTCGATTCTGTTCTATTCTAATCTAATCTATTCTATTCGATTCTGTTATATGCTATTCTATTCTATTCTAATCTAATCTATTCTATTCGATTCTGTTATATGCTATTGTATTCTATTCTAATCTAATCTAATCTATTCTATTCGATTCAGTAACATTCTATTCTATTCTATTCTATTCTATTCTATTCTATTCTATTCTAATTCTAATATAATCTATTCTATTATATTATTCATTTTTATTCTAATCAAATCAAATCTAATCTAATCTAATCTATTCTATTCTATTCAAATCTATTCGATTCTATTCAATTCTGTTATATTCTAATTTATTCTATTCTACATATTCTATTCTATTCTATTCTATTCTATTCTATTCTATTCTATTCTATTCTATTCTAGTCGTTTCTATTCTATTCTAGTCGTTTCTAGTCGTTTCTATTTCTGTCGTTTATTTATATCTTATTTAATACAGTTTTGTGTGTCCCATTTTGTCGGACCGTTAACTTTTTATTGGAGTCCAGAAGTACATCAAACATACAGTGATGTTTCCATGCCAACGATCTGGTCAGGTTGCCCCGATTGTCTATTGTTGCAGAGTAACCCAAATACTAGTACTACGTTAACTATTCATGTATAGTTTCTGTTAATGGCGTGTGCGTCTAGCCGATAGCAAATGTAATGAAATATTTTTGTTTATTTCACAAGTAACTTTACTAGAAAGTTACAAAGTAGTCGAAGTCCGCCGGTGAAATGTACACAGATAACCTTAAATGCCACAGAGTTGGCCTTTGACCGCACAGAGACCACTGGGTCGTGACGTCACGATTCAACTCTGCCGATTTCAAAGTTTATGTTTCGGCTGGCGGACAAACCTACGCTTTTCTCAAAGACAGAAAATTGCTGCATTTGTGTTACTGAATCACTGGCGATGATTGAACTTAATTCTTGTTAACTCATTACCAATTTCATATAAATAGTTATTCTCGCACCCTGAAAATCCAGACAAGCGAGAAATTAATTGAAAATGTGTTCGCCCAGTCTGAGTCACCTGCTGCATTGCTTTGTTGTTTAGGGAACTTGCTACTACAGCTGCGCAAGCGCAAATCTGGCATACCTATCACATATCTGTCCTTTTGATGTTAAAACAACCGAAAAATCAAAATGGAATTTTCTTTTCTGGAAGAAGAATTATCTGGGACTCTGAGCATCAAAACAGTGACACAGAAAGTGTTTTAATCTCATGGATAGAACTATCTCCCTTGGAGTTAAGCCACACAGGGACAAAACACACGCATTATTATTGGGTCAGCGCATTTTAATGCGTTTTCTCAGCAGCCAAACCCGTGCCGATTGAATTAACGTTTTCTCACGGACTAACAGCGCAGAAAAAGACATACAGCTAGTTATTGTGTTTCAATACGTCTTAGAGTGCAAGCACGCGAGACTAATGAGCAACTCGCTGAGGCAAAAATAAAATTGGTCCCCGACGTCAAGAGAGTGTCTACTACGACACCCATGAATATGTATCGTGTTGAAGAAACCATCAATCTCCGATGGTCAAACACACACACGGGAATAAGTTTCATACGTGAACGCTTCCCTTTTCAACAAAGCTGTGACAAAAACCAACACAGGTGGGACATTTATAAACATGTGTGAAGCATTCAATAAAAATATTTGTATTTGATTCGGTGTCAATACTAAACTTATATTTCCAGACGTACCTCTGAAGCGAATCCATAGCTGTAATTTGTAGAGCTATCGAGGAGCAGTGCCATCCTTTTTAACCGGAACGAAGTCCTGATTCAAAATTAGTAAACGTACGCCGACACGAAAACAAATCGCCAACACTTGAGACAAGGATATGTAGAATTGTTGGAGCTATGATTTGCGTGTTGTAGTACTAGTAGTGCTAGCTGCAAGCTACGTACACGGACAGAATTAGTGTTGACTTTCCTGTGTATGTCATGGGCTTTTTACGGCCTCCAGTCTCTTTGACGCGGTTGCTAATTCCAATGACCAAAACCCCATTCTTTTTGTTCGTTTTAAAACGATCGCTTGAGTTGAGAAAGGAAATGCAAACGTCAACTCGGACAATGGGTCAGTAAAAAAAGGCTTGTTTGAGCTTTTAATTGCCTAGCTTACGCCTACTAACTATAGAGGTGATTGTATTACAACACGCCCAAGGCAGGACTGTATGTAATAAAACACGAATAAGAAAAGGGAATCAGAACGGGGAATTTGTTGTCAGTGCATCCATATACCACACATGTGGACGGGTAGACATAGCCGTACAATTTACAAGTGAATCACATCAATCATACATACCCGAGATTAATCAACTTTCTAATAGTTCTTATATGAACAGTCGTTCACGAACATTTCTTAGTCATGTTCATTATTCCGATATAACAAAATATGTAACAACATGTTTGAGGTGTGACATAATCACTCACATACATACATACATACATACATACATACATGCATACATACATATACACACGCACGCACGCACACATACACATACATACATACATACATACATACATACATACATACAT
This sequence comes from Glandiceps talaboti, assembly GCF_964340395.1. Lineage (NCBI taxonomy): Eukaryota > Metazoa > Hemichordata > Enteropneusta > Spengelidae > Glandiceps > Glandiceps talaboti. The sequence continues at coordinate 10,113,695 of NC_135551.1, forward strand.
GCATACATACATATACACACGCACGCACGCACGCGCACATACATACATACATACATACATACATACATACATACATATACATACATACATACATACATACATACATACATACATACATACATACGTGCATACATACATACGTGCATACATACATACATACATACATACATACATACATACATACATACATACATACATACATACATACATACATACATATACACACGTACGCACGCGCACATACACATACATACATACATACATACATACATACATACATACATACATACATACATACATACATACATACATACATACTAGTAATTCAGAGTTTTACAATTTTACAATGTTCAGATAACTGATGTACCTCGTCAAAGTCTTCGTTCACATAAAATGTCGGTAATTGAATTGCGTAACAACTAGTACTGCTCTTGGTAACGAGATGAGTCGGATATATATATATATATATATATATATATATATATATATATATTATATCCTTTACTGTACATCGACAGAAAATATTGATTTCCTTACAACGTCAATAAAGTGTACGGCATGCGTACATTTCTAACATGCCCAATATTCAACAAGGTTTTCTCTTTGTCTAGATGTTTGAAAATGCAGCATGAGTACAGTTTTTGGAATTTTATGGCATGTATACATATGGAAATTGGTAAAAGGGGATGAACGAAAAAAAATATGTTTAAACAGAGATACATTCTACCTTATTTTATTTGTATTTAGACGATAAAATTCATTGTCACTTTACAGTAGATTTCATCTTAGTTTGCAAATACTACTTTAAAAGATGCATCAAGATCAGTGTGACTGATTACAAGGTTTTATGTTGAGATAGACACAATAAAGATAACACACACGCATCCCTTTCTTCATAGACTGTGACTGCTCTGTATTTTGTTACATTTGTATGTATTTGTTTTTTGCTGTCATTATTAACTTAAAAAACAGAGCAGACACTGAGTATAGGGGGTCGGGTGTTTGTGTGTTATCTTTATTGTGTCTATCTCAACATGAAATCCTTGTGATCATTCTCACTGATCTTGATACACCGTTTAATAGCATTTGCATTCTTAGAAGAAATCTCTTGTACAAAAAAAGTAATCCCTGAAGATGGGAAATTAGTGGCAAGTTTCGCTGGAATTACATTTAACCTAATAACATCAAGTTACATAAATGGATCGAAACGTGTCCCTCATTCAAACACCTGAGTATTTCTTGCATACACTAATAAGGTCCGGTACATAACAACCATGTTGTCTCAAAATCACAGATATATGTTTATAAGTATAGAGAGATCATCATCATCATCATCATCATCATCATCATCATCATAATCATCATCATCATCATCATCATCACGTTATCTTTTACACGATACATATCGTCACTCTTGCCAAGGAAATACAAATGCAGTGCGAACATTCACGAGTTATTTGTGTCGCTGTCATGATTGTAATAAAGACTGCAAATATTGTATGCGACAAGGAAATAACGTTAACCATGAAAGTTAGGACTAGTTTCGATGACAATTTATGCTCACAGAGTGAAAAAATGGAAAATAACGCCTCGGATTTTCGCTGACATAACATAGGTATTGTTAGGGTTGTGCTACAATGATCTGGTATCACCTCTGTGGCCGGGCAGACATTTCCATCTCGAGTCCCGTTAACTTTGCATGAATGTTACCAGGTATGACGTAATACCAGGCTGATCTCATCAGTGACTGTCTGAAATATTGTATAGGTATATACAAAAACTATTTAAGTTGTTTATAAACGTAGACTTACAGTTATTTCTAAGTCATGGCCCAGTCGTCCAGGATTCTTCATATTAAACGAACTACCTCCAATGCTTAGTTGTTCTGCAGGACACATTGGTTCTAGTATACCTGGTGTGCAATTCATCCTCGTGTGGTTTCAGCAACCAAATCGTTATCAAGTGTAGATACGTCTTGTGGCTGGCTTTAACCTAAATCTTAAGCTGCTCGACTTGCATATCGCTTTCTTAATAATGGTTCAATCAAGGAGTCCTACAGGAATATATATATATACTAGCTTTGTACGCAATATGTTTATGTCGGTGTGACGTCATTTTGTAGCAAGTCTCGATTAATTAATTTCAGTCAGTGATATTTCAGTGGGTTGGTTTCCATGGCAATAAGTAAACATATAAAAACAATAAAAGAATTAAAGACATCCTTGTGTTAGAGAGACTTTGCATTGACCTATGGGTGATTTTGCTTAATTTTTAAAAAGGTTCAATATATGTTAATTGGTAATTACATGAAGGTCGTTCAGCGATGCTACGAAACCGTACTGTACCGTATATCGACAAACATGTTAGACATTAAACATTAAACATTGACGCAAGGGATGCCGTAAAAAAGACGACGAAGGATGTCCAGAATCGGTAGACTGGTCGGTACGTTGTTGTACTCACAGTGGTCGTTACTAACACAAAATCGTCTGTAAACAAGTAAATTACGCAAAGCAAAATGTTTGTCCGATAAATTTCCGAAATATTTGTACTTTAAGACATCCTTTAACCTATTTTCGATTTCTGCATTGCTGTCCATAAGAATTTCAATGACTTAGGTAGGAACATAATTAATGTATGTATGTATGTATGTATGTATGTATGTATGTATGTATGTATGTATGTATGTATGATATTATGTTCCTACCTGCCTATCTACGTACGTACGTACCTACCTACCTACCTACCTACTTAAACACATACATACATACATACATACACACACACACATACATACATACATACATACATACATACATACATACATACATACACACACACATACATACATACATACATACCTACATGCATGCATGCATACATACATACATACATACATACATACATACACACACACACACATACATACATACATACATACATACATACATACATACATACATACATACATACACACACACACACACACACATACATACATACATACATACATACATACATACATACATACATACATACATACATACATTTATCAAATTTATGAAAGAATTCTGATTTTGTCACAAACGATAACGTTGTTCGCTAAAATGCGAAAGTTTGTTTTTAAACATTTCGCGAGAAGCTCTCATTCGTATATATTAGCGTACAGTTGAACTATCTGGGCTTCTGGAGAAATGTACATTAGTTTCCTGATACAAGTTGCATTAAGAGGAGGAACCAAAAGGTTATTTGTTAAATGAAGCCCGCCTCAGACTACAGATATTTGAATGACGATTTGTAATGAGCTACTTTACCGTTTCCTGGTAACCGTTGCTATAGTGATTACTTTATCACATGGAACGCATCCTATTCAATGAATAGGCCACATCAACATATTTTCATGTTTCGCTGAAACTAAATGAGGGATTTAAATTTTTTTTTTTCCATATTTACTCTGAACTTTAAATTTGCAACTTTATTAATTCCTCTGGAAATTATTTTGTGTTCAAATCAACTTTGTTATTTTAAACATCATATTGTACATGTACTGTAGTGAACGTGCACATGAAATCGAAAATATCTAAATATGATGTTGGCTTGGTGTTTCACTCATGTGACAGGACATTTAGTTAATATACACCCTCAGACAACTTCCAATGCAAAAGAAACAATTACATATGTGCCATATGCACAGTGGGGGATGCAGAAGTAGTCAAGTTTAAAACCATCAAGTCCGTGCACAGGGCACTCAGGCTTAGTTAGTTATGTTTACAAAAACAACGAACAAACAAACAAACAAACAAACAAACAAACAAACAAACAATAAGTAAATGAATAAATACTGACAAGCATCAAGAAGAGAATAATTACAAATCATTATAAAGAATTGCTAAATGTTTTCCTAGATGTGAAATAGCCACAATTGTACAATTATGACCATTTCACATTTAGGAAAACATATAGTAATTATTGTAGTTGATAGCGATTTATAATTATTCTCTTGATGATGCTTGTTAGTATCTATTGATTGATTGATTGATTGATTAATTGATTGATTGACTGATTGATTGATTGTTCGCTAGTTTATTTATTTATTTATTTATGTTTGTTTGTTTGTTTGTTTGTTTGTTTGTTTGTTTGTTTGTTTGTTTGATGGTTTGTTTTCGTAAACAAAACTAACTAAGCCTGAGTGCCCTGTGGTCCGTGTGTAATGTTTCAATTAGAAGCCTGTTCTTACTGCGCTGTGAAAGAATAGCAATGCTTATGTCAGTGTTCAATGTGATTGGGCATCCAGCAGGATTCTGCTGTGTTTGTTTTGTCTCTGTTACTGTTAGTCTAGAGTTGAAATATGTCTACGGTGTAAAAAACTTAATGTCCCATGAGTGAAACACCAAACTTACATCGTTTTAGCTGTAACACCAAATTCTATATTTTGTGTGAATGTTTTGAATTCTATCTACTTTATCACACCTGCACATTTCCTTCCAAATTTAACTTCAATTTTAAGTACCAATGACATAAATTACACCACGTTTCCATTGGCTTTTTAAAACACACAATGATAAATATTAAATTCATTGCCTTGATAACGTATTATCCTGAACTATCACTATAACATTCTTGATTTGTACAATAGTAAGTAGAAATCACAGACAGACAGACAGACAGACAGACAGACAGACAAGCAGATGTGCACTTGCACCCATACATACATACATACATACATACATACGTACATACATACATACATACATACATACATACATACATACATACATATACATACATGCATACATACATACATACATACATACATGCATACATACATACATACATACATACACACACACACACACATACATATCCTACAAATTATCAATTGAAAAGTTCATTACTTGTAAAACTACTATTAGGATGCATTTCAAATGAAAGATAAGAAATAAGAGATTATAAAAAAATAAGAGTTCAAATAATTCACTTTTAATAATTAGAAGAACCAGACAATTAGAATATTATGTCATACAACCATAAACTGATAGTTGTTCAATTCTAGTGTTTAATATTGATGACCGTCATCAAAAACGTAACATGCATCAATTTGACTTCTTGATCACCACAGGATTCCCCGTTAAACATAATATTTCATTTGAATTTCTTTCCAGTGAGGTCAAGGGTCACATTAAGTGAAATCAATTTGATATGTGGAAATTGAAAGTCGGATTACAGTGGAGAGATAACAAAGGAACTTGATGTCTTTGTGTTACCTACTAAACGATATACTTATAGCAAGTAATGAATGAGCAGTGTGTCGAGTGGCAGGGTCGCCGAAAAGAAATGGACAATTATTGAGAAAAAAAAGCGATTGTAGGATTGAGAACGTAAGGTTTCAATGAAAGTGACAAGTTAATTGATTACGATATACGAAGTAAGACTAGGATGATGATCATTCAGTTTGAAATTTAATGAAAACCAATCAGCCCGTATGATTGAGAATTTTAATGCTGAAAGAAACACGATCAATGCAACCAGGAGATAGGGGTCGAGACTTGGAAAGCAACAAACTCAAGTGTAATCATTACTCATTTCCCGGGATCTTTAAAAAAAAAAGTACTTTTGACTTTTGTATGCATGTAAAGTCATGAATTCTATAGATACAGATATGTCAGTGACTTTTGTTCGTTTATTTAATCTTCAACTGGGTGACTGGGTACTAAAGATATATAAGTTGTCAGTATGATCTACGATTTAAATATCATTAATATATATTTTCATTTCGGAAATCTACCACCATGGACTTCCTTTTGTTGATTGAAAGAGGTCTAGAGGTGGGGAGTGAGAGAGCGAGGGAGAGGGGCACAGAGAGAGAGAGAGAGAGAGACAGACAAACAGAGCGAGACAGTAATATATATATATATATATATAGAGAGAGAGAGAGAGAGAGAGAGAGAGAGAGAGAGAGAGAGAGAGAGAGAGAGAGAGAGAGAGAGAGAGAGAGAGAGAGAGAGAGAGAGAGAGAGAGAGAGAGAGAGAGAGAGAGATGGCTTATAATCAGATCGTACTAAAACCATATGTACAGACAACATATCATCACAAAGAGAGAAAGAAAGAAAATTGGAATATACCAAAACAAATTTCGAAAAAATGCTTCACTGTATTGATTTTCTTTCACAAAGTACTCGTTATAGAAACAAATGAACAATTGCAAGTGAATACAAGCAAAGAGTTAAGTTTATGGGAATAAAATCATGGGGAAAAAACAACAAATTTATGACGCTGAAAGTAATGATGAACGTAGACTTTTGTGATTCATAACATAATGGAAAGTGACTCGTTTCTACTCTAATTAAAGTGACTTAAGGGAAGCTCTCAAAGATGATGAAAGTTGAGAACAAAATAATGTCTACCGACAATACTTAGGCCTAAAAAACAATTGTGTGGTTCCGATTACACTCAATTTTAGAACAGGTGGGGTAGGTAGATTTTTTATTTTATTTTGTTTATTTTATCTTTTTTTTGTCATATGTGAGTGTCTAGTTCAGGTACTTATGTTTTCAGTTGTTTTCCATATGGTCTCTGTGTTATTGGTGTCTTGTCATCAGATTTACAGCCATTACAGATTGGAGAACAGTTTTATATTGTCATTTTAAGTTGATGTCAATTTCCGCATCTACTAATTTCTGCGAGACTTCACAATTTTACCGATTTTTTTTTTTTTTTCGAATACGTAAACAAAAGTTTAGGGTCGACAGTGAAGAACTAGGTGGAGTCGGGTAACGTGAACCAAACAATTTTATAAAGGCCTTATCAAAGACAAAATTCATTATTCACTTCAAGACTTTTGCGTAGGCTCTATTTGGCGTCATATATTTCATTTAACAATGTTAAACCGTCTTGAAGGACTTAAAACATAGACCCTCCTATGCTTAAAATGTCTGATGAAATGAAAACATGGATAAATAAAGTAAATGAAATGGCGACAGTTGACTGTTTGAAAAGATAAAATCTAATAAGTAGAACGAGATGAACTGGGCCTAGAAATATACATCGTGTCCATTTCACTAAATCAAGGTTGCAAGGTTATCGTGAATTGATCTAATGTAAACAGATAAGTCAGCACTTGTCGAGTCTAAAAAGTCGTGTAATGAGCGAGCTATTAACACGTTATCGACAATATACATATCTCAGCATGGTTTTGGGATTGCCTCGGCTCAGACTAAACTACTCACACAAAGATCAATCAGAAGAGAGATAATGGGATTGTTAACCCCTCATTTCAAACTAATTACATCTTTATCAATGAGTTGACTGGATAACCGATTTATGGTTTCAAATGGTGTCAATTGGCAGATATAAACAGACAGCTTTCTTTTTTGTGTGTCTGTGCCTAAACGTCAAAAAAGTGGCTTAAATTGGTATGTGCGGAACCGAGATAAAAATGAACCCAAGAATGAAAGATGACCTCAAACTATATATTGGATGGCAGTCGTCTTACTAGTATTATGTTTGACGATAATTTGATCAGCTGTTAACCAAAGTAATCGTTCTCTAGGAGGAGCAATTGAAAACGTTCCAGGTTCGTACTATTCTATAGTTGTCAAAATTTCCATGGATGACTTTCCTGCTTTATATGGCTCGTACATAATTCTGTAATTATATCCTTGCGTGTAAATGCCGAGACCCTGAGTTTTAATGTTCGTATGCACAAATTAATGTCCACGTTCTGTTTTAAGTTCATCACCTATAATGATACCCTAATCATGCAAAAGAATTTATCAACAGAATCGAAAATATAGTCAAAATAGAATTTATATTGAACTTCAATGTAGATACACGCAAAGTTCAAATGAATTCTCCAAAAATTGTCAAATTCCCTCTGACAATGTAGCGGGAGAGTCTTTTTCGTAGACAAACTGACAGTTAACATTTGGTTATTGCAGTCTATGTAAAGAAAGTAATGTACAGTGTAAACGTCAATTATCGTGCAGAATATCACTGAATTAATCAGAGTTGGACATGTCATAAAGATAGCCTATAAAAAGATCTTCCCAGAAGCTTAAAAAAATGAATTTCCTAATAATAATAGGAAGTAGTTTTGTTTTTGTTTGTTAAATTTCATCCCACTTAGCTGTATGACCACATCGAGATTTGCAGTCATCCACATGATATGGGAGCACTTAGCAATCCGATCTACCGAGATGAATGACAACTGTTGTTATCCTCTCTGTACAACTACTATCGCATGTCAACAAACGACAAGAACGTATGACAGTGACGATTTGATATTTGTGATGGAGTTTAAAGGGTGGCGGAGGTACGGAGTGGGGAGGGGGGGGGTTTAGAGGCAATGTCGATTCGATCGCGTGAATAAAACACTCGATAGAGCCTGTGCAGGTATTGTATGTTGAGATATAGTATTTTTATGATGAAATTGAACTGACAATATCGACTACTATGATCTCTGGTCAGCATTTTGTGTTTCGTAGAAAAGAACTAGTACAGCGACGACAAGTGGATGATACATTAGAACATAGCGACGGAAGTTGTTTATGGCATGCCAGAAATGACAGACATCTTTGAGCTAGTTTAGAAATAACGACAAAAATACGAGCCATTTCTATATTTGAACAACAATCAAGATATTAACGAGATATCACAGACATCAGTCGTGATGTCATTTGCATGTGTATGGTCCGCCTCCTTCGACTTTTATACGACATTTTACTGTGTTGCATGCGCAGTTCAGCCAATATAATGTTCTTAAAGATGCACTATAGCTGTAATCGGAGTATCATGTTGTCAATCAGGCAACCGCAGAAAAATGTCAAAATACAATTAATTAGACACTGTACATGTTGAGTAGGGGTTGTAAAGTAACAGCTTGAAATCATGATCACATGGGGGGGGGGGGGCGGCACTGATTTTCGGGTGCGGACCCCAAAAATTTGAATGGATTTATTGGTTTAGTAGTATAACATGTGTACAACTGCAAAAACACAGATTCAGTACTGTTCAGGGAGCATATGATATTGCGAGAAAGTCGTCATATTTAACAAATCAATTTAAAGAAAACTCTTCAAGTGGTCTGAGAAAAACACTAGCCAACATCCAGTTGCAGCGAATGTAGCTGTAAAGTAGCTCACTTTGAACTTTATACTTGACAATGACGAGACTGTGATAAAATATGAAAACCAACCATACTACACATTGCATTGTATACTAAAATATTACTGTGTTTATAGATTTCATGCAGGACCAGATTCAAGGTAGTTTTATGAATTGCATGGCATGACATAAACATTGACGTAATTTGGTCGCCTACACCATACCCGTATCATAGATGTACTGTAACGCCTACACCATACCCGTATCATAGATGTACAGTACCGCCTACAACATACCCATATCATAGATGTACTGTAACGCCTACAACATACCCATATCATAGATGTACTGTAACGCCTACAACATACCCATGTCATAGATGTACTGTAACGCCTACAACATACCCATGTCATAGATGTACTGTACCGCCTACAACATACCCATATCATAGATGTACTGTACCGCCTACAACATACCCATATCATAGATGTACTGTACCGCCTACAACATACCCATATCATAGATGTACAGTACCGCCTACAACATACCCATATCATAGATGTACAGTACCACCTACAGCATACCCATATCATAGATGTACTGTACCGCCTACAACATACCCGTATCATAGATGTACAGTACCGCCTACAACATACCCATATCATAGATGTACTGTACCGCCTACAACATACCCATATCATAGATGTACTGTACCGCCTACAACATACCCATATCATAGATGTACTGTGCCGCCTACAACATACCCATATCATAGATGTACAGTACCGCCTACAACATACCCATATCATAGATGTACTGTGCCGCATACAACATACCCATATCATAAATGTACAGTACCGCCTACAACATACCCATATCATAGATGTGCTGTGCCGCATACAACATACCCATATCATAGACGTACAGTACCGCCTACAACATACCCATATCATAGATGTACTGTGCCGCATACAACATACCCATATCATAGATGTACTGTACCGCCTACAACATACCCATATCATAGATGTACAGTACCACCTACAGCATACCCATATCATAGATGTACTGTACCGCCTACAACATACCCATGCCATAGATGTACTGTACCGCCTACAACATACCCATATCATAGATGAACTGTACCGCCTACAACATACCCATATCATAGATGTACTGTACCGCCTATAACATACCCATATCATAGATGTACTGTACCGCCTACAACATACCCATATCATAGATGTACTGTACCGCCTACAACATATCCATATCATAGATGTACTGTACCGCCTACAACACACCCATATCGTAGATGTACTGTACCGCCTACAACATACCCTTATCATATAGATGTACTGTACCGCCTACAACTTTGAAAAGATTTCGTGCATGTGTAGTATTTGTAGAATTGAAGGCAAGAATGTGTAGAGTTGTCGTGTTATCCCTGCCACACTCCGAACGAACCCTTATCTTTGATATTTAGCTTAGAAATTAAGCCCATCCTTAAGGAAAAGGCACAATGCCGGAATCGTGTTCGTTCCGACTTTCTCCGTCTGCAAGCGGGAGTGGCTCCTCCTTTACAAATTAGTAGAAGTACGAAAGAAATACGGCTTCCATTTCACTGGCAAAACTCAACAGCTGGCTCCGATCCCTTCTGCAAGTATATCTAGCAATTGTGAAATGTTATTACAAAGTTTCAACACCTGTCTGTTGTGAAGTGATATTTTAATTACATGTAGAAAAAAACGGTTAATAGTATCGAAGCCAACAAAAACCAAATGTGTACGTGTATGTCTATAACGATACTGGGGGTAACCTGAACTGATGAGGTGTATTTTTTTTCGTGACACGGGTAACTCGAACTGCTGTTAACATGACGTCAAGGGGACCATCCAAACATTAACACTTTGTTATCAAAACAACCACACAATAGGCAATGGCGTGTAAAAAGGCAAAAAATTTGTCCGAAGGTGAAATGAACACAAACAGAAATGAACATTTTGGTTATATTAACCGACCAGGAGTTGTTTGACTTCACTCAAGACGTCGCTTTCACTCAGGTGTGCTATTAAAACAAATCGTGAAACTGATAGCTGTGTTGACAATCGTGAAATGTGAAGAAAACACAGAATGAAACCAACCTGACTTTTGCATGAACCACGTCATAATTTTGTGGTATTTTCCGTGAACAGATTCTTATGACTTACAAATATCGTGTCACTTCTCAGTAATAATATCATTTGTTTAATGTTTTTTTTTATTATAAATTGGTGGCTATGTGTAGCTTCATCAATTATTCCATCAACGTTCGACGTTCGGGTGCATGGCATGCTATAGGAAATTTGAGTGGAATTTCAATGTATATTATTGTAATATGGTTGACCGTAAAACAAACTTATATTCAGAGAATCGGCCCTGTTAATGCCGCTGCCTTTATTCTCACGGCGAAGTAAATTAATATGTGGCTGAACACTAGCGACATAGCCATCAGTTAGCGGCTACTTTTACAGAAGCTTAGTTTACATCCATATACAAGGATATAACTGTCGTCGAGTGTCGAACAACCGTGTCAGGTTGCGTTTAGAGACGGATTATCGCCGTGCTAGACTTCCGTTGATGTTGATAGCATCGAGCTTCGTCAATTGCTATCACGGAGATTATAACAACTAAGACCTGCTTGCAAACAAAGTGATAATAGTCCGGGGGTGGGGGCAAGTTCCACGCGCAATCGTACGGGAAGCTCCAAGCAGACCTCCGAAACTAAAGTGTTATGTTGTCAAACCACATTTTACGGAAAAAAAAGAGGATGGCTTTCTGTACCAAGGCCCACCGTCTGGTTTATTCTGATGATTTGTGTTACATCGGCCATACTATGGTTTTGGAACCCTGCCTTACAGTAAATACAAATAAAATCGGAGATTATAAATCATGTATGCTCTTTCATCAACCAAATAAGTTTTAATATGTAAAGTATACCGGGGCCTTTTCTCAAACCCAAAGTAAAAAGGTATCACGATTGAACATAGAGCTGGCCAATACATCACGAAACATTAGACCGCGACAGTTCACCGCATAACGTATTATTTTTTTAAAACGGAATATAGTACATATGTACATCAGTTCTGCATAGTGCTTTGAAAGCTGGAGGGGGGGGGGGGATTGAGAAAGGTAAGAGCATCATCCCAAAAATTCAATCGTCCATCAGAAAACCATAGTCCACAGAAGCATGCATCCCCGATGTTAACAATTATAATCACAACAACATGTTTTTGTCATATCTTAGCGGTTCACTTAATACATTGAAAACAATGATGTATATGCAAAGTGTGATATATACTCAGATATCGCATTCTCGGTGGTGGTGGTGGTGGTGGTAGTGGTGGTGGTGGTGGTGGTGGTGGTGGTGGTGGTGGTGATGTCATGTATGTCACATATGGCATCATCTGTGTGAACTCATTATATTTCATGTTTAATACAAGTGTCCATATGGTGATTATACAGTAGTATTGAGATATGTTGATGTGTGTAAGGGGCAAGATTAGTAGTTCAATAAATACTTTTACTTTGGAATGGGGGTCGTATTTAAGCAATTTCAGTCCTCATCCTACAAAATCAATTTTACTTTCAATGGAATCTGTTTTGTACCCCTAAATACAAATATTTCTAATTTTGTACCCCTAAATACAAATATCAAATTGAGAAATGGAAGAATTTTCGCCATAGTAAATACATGGCACTAAAATACTTTAAAGTGTCAATGAAAGAGCTATTTTCCCTCATTACATACTGGCTTTGTATTGTATTCATAGCACTACATGCTACACTACAGATTTGAAATTGATTGTGCTGTCTGAGAAAATTGAATTTTGGCCAATCTAGCTGGGGGGGGGAGGGGGTTGAAGCCTAAGTATAGGAATTTAGGGGGGGGGGGGGGTTATCCTACATTGGACTATTGCTCTAATACATGGAGACATATTCGTCAATTGATTTATATTCCACTCAGTTAGCAAAAGTGTAGCTAGATTTGACCACTTGAAGTAACGTGGTGGCTTGATATCACCAACTTACATATCAAGAAAGCTGGCATTGGTACCACAACGTTTTCCAAAATATTAGGGAGCCTTCATGTAATTTCAAGTGGGAAGAATGAGAGGGGCACTTTTTACAATTCGGTCCTCGATCGGGGGGGGGGGGGGGGGGGCTTATTTTAGAAAAATGGAAATTAGGGGAGGGTCACGTTTTCCACTGACTCATTTTTTTCTAACTTTGTATTATTTTGTCATGATCCCACCGCTGCCACCGGTTCCAAGTCCTACTGTTACCACACCCTAACACTGCCACCATAATCCACTAGGATCTTACCCAAGGGATAAGGTCTTACTACAGAAACAGTCCCTGTCCCTAGTGGGATTCGAACCACGGCTTCTTGACTACTACCCTGAGCTCTAAACAACGACGCCACAGGAGGCGGTGTTGAAAATGTTTTACATTGAAATATTGAACGGGGGGGGGGTCATATTTTAGAGAAAGGAAAGGGGTGACATTTTAGCACAATAGACCAGGGGAGGGTCACATTTTATGCCACAGACCAGGCTTGATTTCCCCTAGCCCTCCCTCTTGTAATTACTCAGTGACGGAAGACTACCTTACGGCGCAAATTATACGAATCGAGCCCGATGGAGAATGGACAATATGTTCCAGAAAACTCAAGTATCGCGTGTACCAAACAAGCGCAAATCCTATTGTACTTCATAAAGATACTCATATTAAATCAATCAAAATTGAGGTAGTTTTTTCTTCTTCTGATTTAGTAATATCTATCTATTAACCCTGTACACTACTTGACTGCAGACAGCGTTCACCAAAAAACAACCTTTAAAACATGGTTTAATATTGCAAGTTTGAAGACCAAATTAAATTGTCATCGGAGTGTATATTTTTTTTCACACAGAGGAAGTTCTAGTGAGGGTTAACGATTCCCTAGTGACTCTTTGTCGATATATGATCGTTGTCTGGGTGATTTAGTAGAGGGCTGGAATAGTTATTTCGTTATGCATACCGCACATATAAGTCAAGCGGCGATTAACAGCTATCGGTCCAAGAGTGTTGTTGTTGTCAAGTCGGAGAATTAGAAATGCTGTCATTGGCCAGTTTTGGTTGTTTTCACACCTGAGATTTGCAGCCATTGGCCAGTGTTGTCGTCTTGTTTTGAACTTAGAAGTGTATAAAACTACTTCTAGAATTTTACTGTCATTATTTGTTCAAATGAGAGCTCGAGAGGGGTTCAATTTTACGGTTGGTTACATACGGGATATGTGACTTTGTCACAAATTGGCAATATCAATATAAAGGCCGTACTCCCAGAGGGGCATTGCAAAGTTATAAAGGTAAATATAAACATGTAAACATAGACATAAGACCTGTTCAATTCTTGCATTATAGCGATTTAGCTGCCAATAATGTATTTGCCTGAAATTATGCATTGTAAGCATAAACTGTTTACTATCCTTTGTTCAGGAAGCTGAGGTCTTGGCCTTGCTGTCCTTGATAACATAGCCGTGGCCTGCCAAAAAAAGGAACCCTCTTAAAAACAGAACCTATAATTCTAATAAAGAAAACAGTTATTGTCAGTTAGACACCCTCTAACGTCGGTGAAACTTAACAATCAATTTACAATGTATGATGTGAAGAACATAAAATGGGGGGGGGAGGAGGAGGAGGAAAGGGGTGAAGAATACCAATATCACGACAAAAACAGAGACTTCTTTTGATGAATGATGTCGGTGATGAAGCTTAAGACAAATGAAAAACAGGAACAAAAATAAGTTGAATGTATTAACACATGGTCGGTTAGCATAGAAGACAGTCTGGGAATATAATTAATTGTAGCAACCAAGATAAATCGATTCGTCACGCATGATTAATGACCAGAATAGTTCAAGTGGGCACTAATCGATCTCAAAATTTACGTGACATCTCTGAGACACTTTCGTCAGAATTCTCTTATTTGTCACCGTCACCTTAAGTCTAGGTAACATTACTATCACGCCGTTACCTCTCTGCGTGCTGACACATTCTCGACTCGGAATGTCGAAACAATAGCGATAATTTTGACAAGAACGTAGCAAGAATGTGCGGGTAATTTTTTAACAATGGTAATTTAGTCTCACGGTAAAGTAATGTTCTATGTGCACTTCTGGTGATATAATGCAAACACAACTAAATAACTGTAGCTAATCAGCATTACCCGTTGTTGTAAGAGTCAAAAAACTTTCTCTCATTTAACCTTCCCGGTCATGTATAACGCCCAGTGTATTACTCAATACGGATCAGTGAAACCGCTAAATGGCGACATATTCCGCATATTTGAGAGGCGTGAATGTTTATAAATACAGCCCTCAATTCGCACTTCTTATAGATGATGTAGCCTTTGTGTTTTGCTTCATTTCATATTTTCAACACGAAGAGAATTCTCGGGGTATTTCTAAAACTTTCCAAATATTCCAGCGTCTATTCAGGTCAAAATACTTTGCGTGGCGTTTTTGATCTGCCCAATTTGAAATTAGCAACAGCGAAAATATTTTTGATATTGGAATCAACATGTTAGTGTATATTACACAGTACGTCCCGGATTGAAGGAAATAACCACCTTTGTTTGAAACTATGCTTAGTGTGTGGCTACCGTCATGTACGTACATACCATCTATGACATGCTAATAGTTAGAAGTCATTTCTAACAGCTAACCCCCTATTCAGTCACAAATTTTCCAAATTCTCTGAAAACCATAAGACGTTCGCCTCGGTGTAGTTACACGTGCCTATGCAATACTTATCGAAATTCCTTTCCGTGGAGGCAAAAGGTAAAACAACTTTAGTAGTATGATAAAGAGTTGCTTTTTTTCTAATAACCATCCACATACACTATGCGGAGGTAAAAGGGTAAACCTTCTGTATTATTTATAGCGTTGCTTTTCCTACTATTTCTGCAGGGTAACAAATATTGCCTTTTTGTACATTCATAGACAACAACTTCTGCTGTGAGGTGTAACAAGCACTGCGTCTTCTACACCCAGAGAGAAATGATGTCTGTATTTTAGTCATCGTCGTCTTTCCAACGTACACCAATTTATGCTGTGTAACAGGTGTTCCCCTTTTCCATTTTGAGTTCACAGACAAGTACTAAGTCTTCAGAAAGACTAGAAGGAACCATCGGAACCCATATACAGTTCGACATCGTGAACAAATCAGTCACGAGTCTACGCTCGACATCTAAGTCACCTGAAAACAAATTCTACAACAATTTAGTAAACCAATCACCAAGTTAGCTTCATTGTCCACATATTATATTTCCGATACAGAAGTATCTCCACATGTAGTAAACGATAGAACACTTCACTGTACCAAAATCATGCCACTACTCTCCTCCCACGAGTTTGTTCTTGTCAAGTTGGGTAATTTTACTGTGTGTGCGGTTACGTGCATCTTTATATTAGTACATTGATACAGTTCTTTTGATGGTTATTATTTTTAAACAATTGTGTCTGAGTCCTCTCAAAGCCATTATGGTTATCAAACCAACAAATACAGCAGAAGAAAGTAAACTGTACAGCAACAAAAATCGGAACGGATATAATTTTAGTTGTGTATGTCTCTTGCACACAAGTTGATTTACTAAACAAGGACTACGTGAAAGGCAGTACGCGTCCCTGTTATAATTTAGACAGACAAAACAAAAACATGCACCATATCATGACTGATGTAGATGCTGACTATACCATGCAGACACATTCAACAATTGTAATACAATGTATATACATTGCCTTCGGCCAGAGACAGACACATGCAACAATTGTATTACAATGTATATGAATCACCCTCTGTAAGAGACAGACACATGCAATAATTGTATTACAAATTGAATCGCCCTTTGCAAGAGACAGACACAAGCAATTTCATTTGTACTCCCATTCTGACTTTTTGTTCCTGCACAGCTCACATTCTAGGGCTGTATATATCTAAATGAGACATAATAATACAACTTTAAGGCACAGCATTGAAAATGTATGCAAATAGTTAAAGTTTCAATGTTTAAATACGACCGGCCGTCTAGTTGTATAACAGTTGAAATAATTTTCATTATTCGGAATTTGCCATCAACACTCCAAGATATCTAGATCTTAAGATTTCTAGATCTTTCCATGACCTGGAGGCTCAGACACTTAAGTTTGAATTATCTTTACGACGATTATAATAGTTTGGTGTCGAGGTTAGACGTGCCCTCTCTACATAATATGTACATAGGATAGTGAATATTTCCCTTCTGGTATTTTAAGTTTGTGGGAATTTCGTTATTCAATATTTACTCACAAAGTTCCGGATCACTGCTTGTTTCTATTTATACAGGCAAAATAAAGAAAGACTAGAGAAGTTCCATCTGTAAAACCTTTTAGAACTTATATGACAACATTCCTTAGTTTTGTGTCTTGTTAAGGAAAGGCCGCTGTAAAACTTTTAAACTTGGACTTGGCAAAGAATAAGTGCAATTTTTAATGCTATTGTTCTGTCATTTTTCTGTAGGACAAAGAAGCACTTTTATTTATTTTAATTTTGTAATTGGCTGTATACACTCAGTTTTACATTGGTGTTTTTGTCTGTACGCGTGTCTTGTATTTTATTACATTTGATGTTTTCCTGGTGCCAAGATGAATTTCCATGTTTTTTGTTTTTATGGACAACAAAGTATATCTAATCTAATCTAATCTATCTATCTATCTATCTATCTATCTATCTATCTATCTGTCTGTCTGTCTGTCTGTCTGTCTGTCTGTCTGTCTGTCTGTCTGTCTGTCTGTCTGTCTGTCTGTCTGTCTATCTATCTATCTATCTATCTGTAAATCGTACGTTATATACGTGGTAATTTTATATGAAGTGGTTTATTTTAATAAATACAAAATAACAAATAACATTTTCTGATCTATTTTCAAACTGGCGTTTTACTTTCTTAGCAAATGTGATAAACTAATTTCAAATCATAATCTTCACGTTTTGGTTATCTCTTTTCAAAATAGAGAAAATAAAACCCCTAAAATAGATCAAAAGGTGTAATGTACAAACTGGTTTTAAAAAACCAGAATACTGTAACTGTTTCATTTGTGAACAATTTATTTCTAATCCATATGAACAAAAAAGGGATGAAAAAAATGTATATGATATTAAATGATATTAAAGGCATTTATAAATTAGGCCACAATGAATAGAATGTTCGTTTAACATTCTTGTGTATGCTTATCTGCATAGTGTTGCTACATAAGTGTGATGACTTCATTACTGATACACATTCATTCTTTAAAGTCACATGACATCAAATCATAGAAACAAGAAGTTGACTTTAGTTCCCGTTTTGCAAGATTTACGTTTTATTTTATATTGTAACCATTTGAATTAAATTTAAACTTTTATATTAATTTCAAAAGTATTCACGGAATGATATGAAATACAGGTGAATTAAGGCTACCTTGCATAATTGTAAAAACTAGCCCTTTCTCCTTTTTTGTTGTTGTAATTTATAGAATTTCCGCTTTCTTGCGTAATTTCTACAAACGCCCACCCTATAAAACACACACTTTCTTTTTTTTCATCTGTGTATAGAATAGCGAAATAAGTGGCTTGAAGGGCTGTGGACGAGTTAACATTCCATCAGGAAGACTAACGGTGCGATACAAGCCCCGGGGACCACGCTCCAAGGACGAAGATGTCACCGGGATCAGTGAACGCTATAACACATGTAACAAAAGTCTATGAATTTAGGCCGTGGCTTCGGAGGCAGTAGCAAAACCAACAAGTGTGGGTATCTAATTCCCATCACTTATTTTTTCGACATCGGGTAATTTATTTTGGTATTTTTCATATTACGATAAGTCTGAAAACTTTCCAAGGTTTTGTCTGCGAAACGTTGAACTGCGAAACAATCGACGAGTCAGGTGTGGCAAACATATTGCATTCTGATTTGTAAAAAGATATACTCGATCAAATCGAACTCCAATTTGATTATCATTTTTTTAAATTTTTTTTAAAATAAAGACTACTTCAATCTATGGAAAGGTCTTCTAAACTTCTTGTGACCCCGTTTTCCACCTTTAATACGCAGTCTACATTGAACTGTCACATAACCGGCATTCCAGCAAGGGGAGATAAAATGCCAAATATTCGTGTTCCCTGACTGCTTTGCTAGTACAAAGGTTGTATGCCTGCTGCTATAAGCATTATCTGTGTGATAAATGGTCCCTTGTGTTGTACTGTTGTGACACTAAGCCACGACGTACACACTCTGGGCCACTGATTAATGTTCCCCCTATCACATCGAGGCCATCTTCAACATTTTTATGGTGACTGTTTCGGCAACTGCGACTGATGGGTAGGATATTTTGGTGTGATGAAAACTGACACGTTATATGTGTACTTTGGTGACCGGCATCGATGTACGGTAGAAATGCAAATCAGCGCTAAACGAAAGGATCGCTTATAAGTTATTACATGTAAAGGAACTTTAAGCTCGGTCAAGATGATAATAGTCGATAATATCTATGTATTTCTGCATTTTGTCTTGTTGTTACCTGCGTCACGGGACACAGCGCTAAATATATTCTAAAATCGCTGTCAGAGAGTAATTTTTTTCACAATTGTGGAAAAAAAGTTTGTGGGAATGTTGTAGTGTTGTCGATCGGGGTTGTCGAACAGGTTTTGTGGTTAGACACTTATACTCACTATAGTATAGAACCACAGTTGTTTGTGAAATTGTGTTACACTGTCATCCATCCTGCCGATACTTACAATCTGACTTAAATACCACGAGAAGGAACTTTAACAATAAAACACAGGAGAAGAAAGTAAACTGTGCAGCCACAAAAGTCAGAACGGATACAATTGACACTTGTGTCTTTCTTGCACACAAGTCGATTTACTAAAGCAAAGACTACAGTGAAAGACAGTGCGCGTCCATGTTATAATCTTGACAGACAAAACAACTACAACAACATGCATCATATCATGATTTTACAGTACGTTGGGACTATATCATATAATTACAAGACTATATATCCACTCAGCAAGAGACAGCATACAACAATTGTTACAGTATTACCATGTATATGATTCACCTTCTGCAAGAGACAGACACGGGCAACAATTGCATTACAATGTATAGGAATCTCTCTCTGCAAGAGCTCGAGACAGACACATGTAACAATTGTATTCAGATCTGACTTTTCTTCCCGCACAGCTGACTTTCTTTTACTGTACTCTTTTCAATCCTTCAGACTAAAACATCTTCTTTTTTTCCAATTTCAAGTCATGGTGATAATTTTATATCAGCATTACATATATATTCCCCGAATACCATTTCCGAATTATCTTCTATTAAAATACTAGCTGTCACTGAAACTGTTTGCTTTGTCTTATGGTTAGACTTGAATGTATGGACGGGGAGGTGTGAGGTGGGGGTGGCATTTCATCATTTAATAACATAATTCAATTGCATTGCTATTCCCCGAAATGGTGTATCTACTGTTCACATCTAAGCC